>NC_133474.1:15344254-15364368 GCF_025370935.1 Choristoneura fumiferana | reverse complement strand
TAAGCTAGAAATACTAATATATGTATATTGTATCACATTATCGTATAACATCATCTTGTAGGTATAAACTGGAAACAACTACATATACTACTTATACGTATAAAATTTAAAAAACCCCCGACACCAAAAAACGCCAGCAAAAATAAAAAAACGCCCGAAAAAAAACGCCGCCAAAAAAGACAACTCAAAAGTAAAAAATAATTATGCACTACCTAGCTGTTGCCCGCGACTTCATCTGCGAATAATTCGTTTATCCCAATCCCGCGGGGACTATGCTGATTTCCCGCAAAATTAGCCTAAGTTAATTTAGTATGAGTACCTAGTAATATTTTTTTTATCTAAGCGTCATCGGTGTCGGGAGACCGCTAAGGTTAACAGGAAACTAAAGTACATATGTTGTATTTTTTAAAGTATTAGTAAGTAACTTATAACACCCCTCTTTTTGCGTCGGGGGTTAAAAATTAGCTTTTAATAAAAAAAAAATAGTTTGTGATTTTGAAGGACCTTTGCAGGATTCATGGACATATCAAACGAAAAGTTACGCTACCAACTGTGTTGTTTCGCTGCTTTAAAATCGATGAATACTTTGCAGATTTACTTTCACCAAAGAAGAGCGTGTAATTGAATACAGCAGCGGCGTGGGTGGGTGAGTCGTAAGGTCGTAACGCGGTGTCTAGCGTCTAGCGTTGATGATGCGTTGTTGCTGAGATATTACACCACACCACTTAGCTGGACAGCATCACATCTACGTGGCGCCATCCACCGAACAATACGCCATTACCCGCAGAGTATAACTACATACAGAGCAACAAACTATTGTTGCTTAAGTACCTACGTTTAGTTAAACCTGTAAGAGATGAAAAAAACACATGAGGTACGTGCCTCGCAAGGTATAGAGTACTTTTAATAAAATAAAAAGTACTGCTTTAAGATTTGCGAAGAGAAAAGTTACGTCTTTACATAGAAGAAATACTGCGTATACCTACCTACATTATAAATAATTTTAAATGGAAACTGTTAATTATAGGTACAGCATAACAATGGGTCATTTAAAATATGAATACTTTGTTAGTCTCTGTATCCTTCAAATTATCTGTGGAGCAAGATAAACAATCAAGCAAGGCAGTAATAGACTGTCGCATCGATGTCCTATGGCATACGCGACAGCCAATCGTGGCGAGCAAAGCATTGAATCGGAGCTTTATTCCGATTTCCATAAAGCTCGTTTAAATAGTCACGATAACTCGTCGCGTTGTTCAGCTATGTGGGTTTAGCGTCATGTTCAAAATGCGATTATTAAATTAAGGCACAAGGACCGTTGTTAAGCGCCGGACCCCCGCCGCTTGAGGCCATTCTCTGCACCCACAAATATGCTTCAATGGACCACTACAGATTTTGTGCCAGGATAATATCAATGTGATATTTCGTGGTCGTGTTTAGACAAGAATGATGGAGGAGAGCGACAAATGTCAATGAGGGTGAAGTGTTTAGGGATGGTAACTGCGAACAGATGATGCTTTGATTTTGGCATTAACGTTTATGTTGTTGTTTTGGATAACAGTGTGTGGCTGTGGTTGAAGAATGAAATATTTGATGGATGGATCTTAATAACGCACTGGCAAAAAAACGAAACTATGCGCGTCTATCTTACAAAAATTCACTTTTTAAAGTTCGGCCTGAATATCGCTCTTTGTATCTTTTGTTCAGGGTTTTTAGGGTTCCGTAGCCAAAATAGCAAAAACGGTAGGTACCCTTATAGTTTCGCCATGTCTGTCTGTCTGTCTGTCCGTCCGCGGCTTTACTCAGAGACTATCATTGCTAGAAAGCTGTAATTTTGCACGAATATAGTATATGTAAACTATGCCGACAAAATAGTACAATAAAAAATTAAAAAAACAAATCGATAGACGTAAAGTGGGGGTGTTTTTTTTTCTCATCCAACCTTATAGTGTGGGGTATCGTTGGATAGGTCTTTTAAAATCATTAGGGAGATTTTTCGATTTAGTAATTTGTTTCCAAAATATTCAGCTTTAAAGTGCAAATTTTCATTAAAATCGAGCGTCCCCCCCCCCCTAAAATCTATACCAGTGGGTGAAAAAATTAAAAAAATCAGGACGGTAGTAAGTAAGTAAATATATCAAACTTACAAGGAAAACTATAAAGGTTAAGTTTTCTTGAGAATTATTAGTAGTTTAAAAGTAGGTAAATAGCAGCCTAAGGTATAAAATATACCTAAACTAGGAATATTCCGTACAAAATACGAAATCCTTGAAAAAATATTACTTATTTTTTTCGTACTGGCTATGGAACCCTCTTTAGGTTGTGTATTTTGGGATTAGAAAACTAATAATGTAAAGCTAATTGTATAATTCTATAATAAAAATAAAATAAAGCGACCTCGTACATATATTATCATTTATATGAAATGTCAACTATCAGTGGCGTGGTGCCTTAAAAATTCGATTCCCGTCATGTTGCATGAATGGCGAAGATTGAGCACATTAACTGAGAGATGTTGCATCCGAAGACATTCCTGACTCACACTTCTCTCACTATGTGGGTTTTCTAACGAAAATGTTTACTCCACGTCACTGGTAAAGGATATGGATTAATTATATTTATCATAGCCCCAGAAACATACTATAATTAGTCTGTAAAGGCGTGTGAGATTATATGCCTGCGTCTTACGTTTGTTTAACTTTATCAGAAGATATAGGTAAGCACAATATTTATAGGTTTGTAGGTACCTATATATAAGTACACTATAAACATGTAACACCGAACCGTACTGAGAATTTTAACAAGACGATATCATAATATAAAAGGTTGTAAATTTAATGTATTACACGCTCATCATACGAGGAATATTCAATTCATGGTTATAAATACTAATAAACAATCGTGCCTTACGAGCTATGACAAATCCGAATTACAATCATAGCGTATTCTCGACGCATTCGGGGCAATAAAATAACTCATGTCCAATTTATGTTAATACAATAAATACTGGCATAAATAATACTGACTGAAGGTCTAGAAGACAATTTGAATTTATGTTTGTAAGAACTTACTGTCTTAAGTAACGGTAACAATCCCAAATTGAATAATTTGTGCTTGAAGACCTCGAACAAAGTAGAGAAAGTCATCGGTAAAAACCTTTCGGTTGGTGGCATTTCGCGATTGTTATTACACACTGCCAATTTACATACCTCAAGGCGAGTTCGGTTACGACAGGAGTGTTTACGCGAACGAACTTCAACCGCAATAATACTTCATAGCAAATAATTGTCTCAAAAGTACTGTTATTAAAAGGAAAGAGCGACAAACCGACAGATGCTCGCGGCCATCTTGCGGCGGTGACGAAGTATCGGCTGTCGCCTTCGTGACTTTGTGGTCTCAATGTCTCCATTTAAAATCAAATTTGGTAGAGTTGCCAAAATTACCACAAACAGACAAAATATACCAGGCATTAGGTATAGTACTCACACATGACATCGGTGTTAATGAAATGAAAATAAACTTTATTGCCTAACAATAATGTTAAATCAGTGATAAGTCAAAAAAATGGAAAGCGGGGTTAAGTATTTTTATGAATTCTTTACAAAACTTTTGTTCGCACGTTTTCAAAACGTTTCCTTATTTAGACTAAAGTAGAAAAACATTGGCTCTTTCAAAAAGTCCTTTTGCAAAGTACCTCCGTTTCGCTAAATCAATTCACAGTTTGAAAACTGAAATCATTTAAAAAACCCACGGAATTTAATCCTATCTATTCCATGCACTTCCTTAAAACACTGATTGTGCAAAACACTGAACTGTAATAATAAAAACAATATATAAGCATATGAGAAGAGGTTGTGGAGCGTGAAATTGCGATCTGCGTCGCGAACACTGGCAAATGCACGCGTAGGAAGGTAATCTAAGCGTCAACATAACCTAAGCGCCACTCAACGATCTATACTTTCATTAGAGTTCCTGACAGTACTCTATCTTATTGAAGAAAAACTGGTTGATATGTAACTTGTCCATATATGAGAACCTGACTAGTTACGAAGCACGATCTCCCGGATTCGATCCCCGGTCAGGGCAGATATTTGTATGAATAGTACGAAAATTCTGGTAGTCCAAAGATTTTGTAAATTATAATTGTACCTCTTTTGACATTATTAATAATATTTATGAGAAGTCTAAAGATGTGTAGTGACTTATAATGAGAAATTAGAATAGAATGAATACTTTTTGAAATTTTGTATTAGTGTAATTCTCTGAATTGAACTATATTGTATTGCATGGAATTATTTAAAGCAATAAATGACTGAATACTGAATACTGAATGTTTGTGCTCAAGTCATGAATGCGACACTTTAATATAGGTATGTATTGAAGTATATATTTATCTATCTATTTATGTATGTTTATCCTTTGCCTAGTAGGTTCCTATACTGGTAACAGCTTTGCTTACTTTGGGACTCTGTCAATTGGTGTCAAGTGTCCCGTGAGATTTATTATGTATTTATAATTAATTACATTATCATAGGTTGTCTTTCTAGCAACGGACTAATTCGCTCTTATTGTTCAATTTCTGCAGGGATAGGCGTCGTAAAAGCTGAAGTAGCTTCCAGGAGTTTATTAATCAAGTCGAACGTCTCTGGGCTTAGTGGCATTTTTCTCCAAGGATGTCGTGTTCATTATTTCCCGGGAAGGCGGGCGGGATGATGAGAAATTAATCCTCGAGTGGGCAGGTGCCGTCCGTCGACGCAGGTGCTGTGAGCCAATTTGCGACAAGCGCGACGCAGCGCCCGCGCCTATGCTGTGCCACTAATCCGTACAACTACGTCTTCGACTAATACCTACGTTCTTTATAATAAGAAATCGTCTAAGAAAACGTTAAAGCTTAGGGTAAAACGAAGTTGTTACATGTTGTACTTTGTTATTATTTGCTCTGCTTGGTTAAAATATTGTGGCCGTAATCCTTTTAACTTTACTGTCACGGAATTGTCAATTTGACTTGTTTGTTGCGCAATACCTTTTTTTTACCTCAGCACCTCAAACAGGCAGGCTTTGCTATGAGAAATCAGTGAGCAAAATCGCATTTTGCTCTTTCCGTGAGACAAAGTAACTTTTTAACAATTTTTTATAAATGCTGAGTACAGTGTTGGGTCTACTTCAAATATTTGAACTTTACTTTGATCAGTCATTTCACTTCAACACGAAAAAAGCGAGAGATAGGATCAAATGTGTTGATTACAATCTTAAATTATTTTTTGATATTAAAAATATATCGATAGATATTACCTAATGAATTACATGACAACAAAATATTTCCAAAATGAAAATTTTCCAGATCTTTAAATAAAGTATGCAACCTCGTTGCACGAAAGCCCCTTCTCTTGTTTTTTTTTTATAAAATAATTCCGTATACTACCTACCTCCACAGTTGGAATAAATATTTGTTAAATTGAATAAATTTTTAACAAATCTATTTATGTTTATGTAATAGAAATCTTAATAAAATTCATATTTAAAGGTTTAATAACATTTATAATAAATTATACGTTTATTGTTCAACCTTTTTAATGACCCCAAGATGAGGCTGTTTGCAGTATTAAAAAATAAGTGTGACGTACCTAGCACAAGAAGTATGAGATTTGTATTGTATCTACTGGACACTTTTTTATGGTTTTAAATGAGATTATTATATTTGTTTCTTAATAATCGGATTATATTTAAAAAAATGTGTTTGTTTTGTAAACAGGTAGTTATATGTGGTTTTATTATTAAGTTACATTTGAATGAGAAGCCGTGGTGGCCTAGTGGTTTGACCTATCGCCTCTCAAGCAGAGGGTCGTGGGTTCGAACCTCGGCTCGCACCTCTGAGTTTTTCGAAATTCATGTGCGGAATTACATTTGAAATTTACCACGAGCTTTGCGGTGAAGGAAAACATCGTGAGGAAACCTGCACAAACCTGCGAAGCGATTCAATGGTGCGTGCGAAGTTCCCAATCCGCACTGGGCCCGCGTGGGAACTATGGCCCAAGCCCTCTTGATCTGAGAGGAGGCCTGTGCCCAGCAGTGGGACGTTTATAGGCTGGGATGATGATGATGATTTAAATGACGTTCTCGCTGCTGAGGTGAAAATTTGTATGTGTCACACGAGACCAGTTTTTTTGCATCTCGTGTATTTGAATCCTTTGCTGCTCTTAGGATTCTAACCTATACCTAACTCGCTAACGCTCGTGATTAAATTATAGAATCCTTCGCTTACTCGGGATTCAAAATCAACACTCGCACCAAAAAACAACTTTGCTCTCTTGTTGCACAAATAACTATTGCCTATAATCATTATCGCTTTTGTAACTTACACGATAATTTCTTTAATGCTACTACCTACTTAGTAGTAAAAACTAGTAGTAGGTACATAGATGTAACAAGTTATTAATAAAAAGGCCTAGGCAAAAAGACTTTTTCACCTCAGCAGCTCAAATAAGCAGGTTTTGCTATTAAAAATCAATGAGAAAAATCGCATTTTGCTCACTCCGTGAGACAAAGTAACTTTTTAATTATTTTTGCTAAATAAATGCTAGGCAGTGCTGGGTCTACTCACTGAATTCCAAATATTTTGAACTTCACTTAGATCTGTCACTTCAACACGAAAAAAGCGAGAAATGGGATGGAATGTGTTGATTACAATTTTAAATTAAATTTATTGTAAGTAAGTAAAATAATAAATTACATGAAAACGAAAAATTTCCAAAATGTCAAAATTTTGCCGCTTTTTTAATAGTAGGTATGCAATGCAACCTCGTTGCACGAAAGCCGCTGCTCTTGTTTTTTTTTAATAAAAGCGTTCCGTATACTGCCTATCTCTTAAGAGTTGGAATCATTATTTGTCAAATTGAATGAATTTGCAACTAATCTATTTATGTTTATGTAATAGAAATTCTAATAAAGTAATATTTAAAGGTTTCTAACATTTATATTAAACTATACGTTTATTGTTCAACCTTTTTAATGGCCAAAAGATGGGGCTTTTTGCAGTATTCAAAAATATGTCATATTTAACAAGTAGTTCTAAGTTCAAATTACAATGCAATGAGGGCTATCGCGTATGAATTCGCCACTAGAGGCGCTAGTGTAGCGTGAGGTCTCCGAAATGTCAAATCTCATAGTTTTTGGGTGAGCTACGCGGGTTTATTTATAATTAGAATAATTTTGTGAATATTTTGCAATATCTGAAATTGATAATGGCAAATATGCGTTCCGGGACAATGAATGTCTGTGTTTTGAGACAGTTTTGTCTTTCGGAAACTTTTGTCCTCTCTTTTTTCCGAACAAAACGGGGACTATGCAACACTGTGGCATGCTCGATATTTTTATGGTACGGTTTTAAGGTGTATTAAATATGATTTTAATCTAAACTTTGTTTTCATGCCCGTAATAACAGACTTTGAAAGCCATACTTAAAAACCTCACGCAACAGTGCGCCATCTAGTGAGACAAAAAACGATAGCCCTCATTACAATGCAATGAGGGCTATCGCGTATAAATTCGCCACTAGAGGCGCTAGTGTAGCGTGAGGTCTCCGAAATGTCAAATCTCATAGTTTTTGGGTGAGCTACGCGGGTTTATTTATAATTAGAATAATTTTGTGAATATTTTGCAATATCTGAAATTAATTATGGCAAATATGCGTTCCGGGGCAATGAATGTCGGTGTTTCGAGACAGTTTTGTCTTTCGGAAACCTTTGTCCTCCTTTTTTCCGAACAAAACGGGGACTATGCAACACTGCGGCATGCTCGATATTTTTATGGTACGGTTTTAAGGTGTATTAAATATGATTTTAATCTAAACTTTGTTTTCACACCCGTAATAACAGACTTTGAAAGCCATACTTAAAAACCTCACGCAACAGTGCGCCATCTGGTGAGACAAAAAACGATAGCCCTCATTACAATGAATCTGTTTTGTACCTACTGGACACTTTTTGTTCCGAATTCAAAACCTCTCTACTTGCCTAACGAGAAAAAAGTAATGTCAAATATTCAGGTCTGCAACTCCATAGCAGTGAAAAAGCTAATTCTATGTTCTATGTGTAATTGTATGTTCTATGTAAGAATCCTGAGAGCAGCGAGGGACTCAAACACATCGAGTTGCAAAAAAACTTTGGTCTCGTGTGACACATACAACTTTTCACCTCAGCAGCGAGAACAATTAGGTTAGAATAAAATCACGTAGGTAGACAAACGGACAACAAAATGACCCTATGAGGGTTCTTTTTTGTTCAAATGAGGTATGCAACCCTAAAAATGTGTATATCAGCTTATAATAACACAATTTCAGTCATAAAACTGCGGAAAACCGTAGGATGCGCGAGGAAGGCGCGGCCCAGTAATCCGGACATATCTCGGTACATTTCTCAGCGCGACACAGCGGGACTTAGCAGAAAGCCGCGCCGCGCAGATGCTTATCTCAATAACAGTTTTACTTATTTTTGCGACTGATCCGCCCCCGGTGGATGCGTCTAATGAAAATAGAGAAAGGCGTCTCCGACAGCCACGGGATGGGACCCCGCGTTTCGCCTGCCAAGCCCCGCACGTGAATTGCAAATGACAAACTGCTTGCTCCGATGGGAACGATTCTGTATTTGCAAAAGCATGAAATATTATTGAGTTTACGTGAAACAGTTGCTTGAAACTCTGTGGAGATAGGTGTGGGAGAGCTTTCGGCTAAGTGCAATGTTATAATATAAGTCATTTTAGGTTAGGTACTTACATATTTTCGAAATAGAAATATTTTGTTATTGGAATTAAAGATCTTAAATAGAACAAATTATAAATCCTCATCCGTAAGTATACATGTAATAAATGCGAAACTGTGTTTTTTGTTCCGCTGTCTGTTCTTAACATCTGAACTGATCGTCATAAATTTTGCATACTTACATCATATTAAAAGACAGAACAAGTAATACAATTTTATGTCGAAAAAAAATTTCGGGCTATATCATAATTTTAACTAAAATGCCTAAGTAAGAAATTAAGAAAAAATATCAGAAAAAACCGTTACTAGTGCGGTGTTACTGGCAAATTACTACGAGATTTGGAATTGTACCTTATACGACGACAGTTCTAAAACTACATGCATTCATGTCACTATTTTCCTATTTCTTTGCATATTTTGATGTGTTAATAGTGTTTGCATTATTTCATTGTGTTCAATACCTAGAGCTTACAAAGTAACTGATATACAAAGTAAAGGACAATGTGCTCGAATAATAGGGACATTTGGTTTTGGACAGATGATATTTAAGACCAGGTTTTCGCGGAGAGCTAAAATAAAGTGCACCTCAGCTCACTCGTCAGGCTGTAATTAAACGTTGGAACATGTTGCCGTATTCAATTAAAATGATTGTTATTACTACCTTGTTAAGAATGGCGATTCGTGAAGCCTAAAAATCGATTAAGAATCGATTGAGATAGAGCACTAAACAATAAATATTTAATGAGGGCTAAAGACAGGCGGAATATCGCTAGATGGCGTTTGTATCGTGAGGTTTTTTGACTTCACGGTTTTGATTGCAATTGGGTCATTTAGTTATTAGCGAATTGGAAGACCGTAACCACAGCCGTAACGTCAAAAAATCTCACGATACTAACGCCATCTAGCGATGTTTCGCCCGTCTTTTCGCCCTCTTGCTTGATTTTCAATAGCTTTCATACGCCATAAACTGTGATAATAGTGGCGTATGGTGTCTTCTATAGCAACTACCTGAAGTCACGACACCTGCATTCCAAATTAGCTAGAAAGGTGTAAGAAAAGGTTAGTTACATACTTCTTTACTTATTTAATAGTTTTGTTATTAATTCGCTTGCTCTACTAAATCTAAGATTTTTTGTTTAAACGAACAATATTTTCGATTCGCAGGACGGGATTAAAACTCGCACTTAGGGCTTTACGCGCCAGTGGTGTCATAGCAACTAGACCACCAAGATGAAAATCGTAATTGCTTGCAGACGTATTTGATGATTAACTGTCATTTCATTAGCGTCAGACTTGCGTCAGACACTATGTCATGTCACACACAAACTTATGAGTGTCAAATCAAAAATAACGTTGGCAAAATTGTCCCATTGTCCAAAAGCCATTTATTTAAGAGAAAAAAAAACGGTCCAAATAGAATTCAACAGTACCTAAAGTTTTCACTTAAATATGAAAGAATCCTGATCCTCGCGTTTAGTACAATGAGGGCTACCGTTTTTTGTCCTTCTAGATGGCGCCACTGTTGCGTGAGGTTTTTAAGTGTGGCTTTCAAAGTCTGTTATTACGGGCGTAAAAACAAAGTTAAGATTGAAATCATATTTAATACAACTTAAATCCGTACCATTAAAATATCGAGCAACAACAGTGTTGCGTAGTCCCGTTTTGTTCGGAAAAAAAGGGAGGACAAAAGTAACTGTCTCAAAACACAAACATTCATTGCCCCGTAACGCATAATTGCCATAATTAATTACAGGTACTTAATGCAAAATATTCACAATAAAATTATTCTAATTATAAATAAACCCGCGTAGCTCACCCAAAAACTGAGATTTGACATTTCGGAGACCTCACGCTACACTGGCACCTCTAGCGGCGAATTCATACGCGATAGCCCTCGTCCGGACAGCATTTGCGTGTTACGTCGATGTTGTTCAAGTTAATAATAAAGGTCATGGTATATTTTTACGGCAATAAATTAATTAGGTAACAGTAAATTTAAATAAAATAAATACAGAGAAAAGCACTTGTCTCGAAATGGTTTTTGATTTACTAGAACTATCTACTTATCGTAAAAAAGGACTAACTCAATTCGCAATAATTATATCAATATCCATAAATTCATGTTTTATTATGGTGTTTAGGAGTGTTCACCTATTATACACAAGTTGGTACCTACATGTAGATACCAATCCGCACTGGGCCCACGTGGGAACTACGGCACAAGCCTCTCCTTCTGAGAGGAGGCTTGTGCCCAGCACTTCAACGTAAGTATATACAAGTCTAGATGGTGATGATATTGTATATAATTAAGTTGGATCATTAGTGAGTGAAAAAATCAAAACTGAATTGGGTTTCAAAACCATTTTAAAAGTTCAATTTCACACTGCATACATTTCTGAGCTAGAAAACCTAAACAGAAAGAAAACCTAACCTTGCCGCGACAAATTTGCGACTCGCGACTACACCCGACTTTTATTCGGTCGCGAATTAACGCCTAACTATGTCGTAAACCAAACGCCAAAGTTTTGCAAGCACGACAATACTTAACTACCTAAAAAGAGTAAAAATATTATATTGAGGCGTCAGTAGCACAGATACAATACTAAATAGGTAAGTGAATAGTATGCAAATACCACCAACATTGAAACCGCTTTTTTCCCGCATCCTCGCGAGACTTAATTCAAAGCAAACTGACCGAGCAACTATCATTCACCGCTTATTAAAAGGCCATTCTCGTGAAACACCGCAAAGTACGGCGCGGTGAAAAATCTTGCGGTGGCAGAGCGCACCGGCGCCTAATTAGGTCATTTGCCATAATTGCCGGCTCCAGATTGGTTTTTTCGCGTCGACAATGTCCCGCGGGACCCCAGTACACTCTAATGAACACTTCTAGCTCTGAGAGCGTTGAATAAAAATCGAATTCCTCCACAGTGGTCCTCTTAACGATGTAATCGTAAGCACTAGAGTCGGTGTGTACTTAAAAACCGGCCAAGTGCGAGTCGGACTCGCACACCGGGGTTCCGTACAAATTATTAAAAATATTTTTATTATATGATGTAACTAAAAATTTACGCTTTTCGCGATTTTTCCTTTATCTGTGCTATAAGACGTTGCTTCGTAACAAATTTTAAGATTCTGAGTTCATGGGAAGTACCCTGTAGCCTGTACGTTAGTACTATTATAATACTCTGTGCCTGTAGGTTTTAATACTACCACGGGTTCCTGAGAAAAAGGGTCTTGACAGACAGACAGACAAAAAGTGATTGGTTTTTTGGAGTCTTTTGTTTTTTTATTTCAACTCCAAATTTGTTACTTTTACGGGTATCCGGGACAAAAAGTGATCCTATAAGGGTTCCGGAGCCAAAATGGCAAAAACGGAACCCTTATAGTTTCGCCATGTCTGTCTGTCTGTCTGTCTGTCCGTCCGTGCGCGGCTTTGCTCAGGGACTATCAATGCTAGAAAGCTGTAATTTTGTAAATTATGCCAACAAAATGGTACAATAAAAAACCAAAAAAAAATTTTTTTAGGGTACCTCCCATAGACGTAAAGTGGGGGTGATTTTTTGGATTGGTCTCTTAAAACCATTAGGGGTTTGCTAAGACGATTTTTCGATTCAGTGATATGTTTGCGAAATATTATTCAACTTGAAAGTGCAAATTTAAATTAAAATCGAGCGTCCCCCCCTCCCTCTAAAATCTAAACCGGCGGGTGGAAATTTTTTAAAAAATTCAGGAGTAAGTAGGTAAGTATATCAAACTTTCAAGGAAAACTATACTTACAACGGCTAAGTTTGCTTGAGAATTATTAGTAGTTTATAAGTAAATAGTTTGTAAGTATAAAATATACCTAAACTTGGAAGATTCCGTATAAAATACGAAATTTTTCGTAATGGCTACGGAACCCTATTTTGGGCGTGTCCGACACGCTCTTGGCCGGTTTTTTCCTTCTGAGGTACGGAACCCTCAAAATGGTGCTCTCAACTGAGTAAGCTTGTAGGTGCTTTGGTTAAATTACTTTAGTTTAAAAAGCAGTTGGTGTACCTACAATATATATCTTATCCCACTAGGTATAGCAAAACGACAGAAAATTAATTTAATTTATATTTTACTAAGCCGTAGTGGCTGAGTGGTTTGACCTGTGGCCTCTCAAGCAGAGGATCGTGGGCTCAAACCCCGGCGCGCACCTCTGAGTTTTTCGAAATTCATGTGCGGAATTACATTTGAAATTTACCACCAGCTTTACGGTGAAGGAAAACATCGTAAGGAAACCTGCACAACCCTGCGAAGCAATTCAATGGTATGTGTGACGTTCCCAATGCGCACTGGGACCGCGTGGGAACTACGGCCCAAACCCTCTCATTCTGAGAGAAGGCCTGTGCCCAGCAGTGGGACGTATATAGGCTTTTTTTTTTTATGGTATAGGGGGCAAACGAGCAGGCGGATCGCCTGATGGTAAGCGATTACCGTCGCCCATGGACACCTGCAACACCAGAAGAGTCACAAGTGCGTTGCCGGCCTTTAAGGTAGGAGTACGCTCTTTTCTTGAAAACTTGAAGGTCATAGCGGTCCGGGAATACCGCAGCCGATAGCTCATTCCAGAGTTTTGCTGTGCGAGGCAGGAAATTTCTGGAAAAACGCACAGTAGAGGACCGCCAACCATCTAAATGGTGAGGATGGAAGTGTTGTCGCGTAGGTCGGTGGCGAAAGGATGCGGCAGGGATCAACCCGTCGGAGCACTCCCGTTGTACATGCGATAGAGGATGCACAGTGAAGCTACATCTCTTCGCAGCGCCAAAGAGTCAAGTCGATCGGAAACTCGTTGGCAGCCGACTATTCGAGTCGCTCTCCGTTGTATGCGGTCCAGAGGGAGAAGCTGGTACTGGGGAGCCCCTGCCCACAGATGAGAGCAGTATTCCATATGTGGGCGAACCTGCGCCTTATAAAGCTGGAGGCGGTGGGCCGAAGTGAAATACTGTCTCGATCTGTTGAGCACGCCGAGCTTCTTTGAGGCTAATTTAGCCTAAAATATATATAATCATCCCATCATCCCATCCATCGGCTAGTAAAATATTTTACTAGCCGTTAGCCGCGACTCCGTCCGCGTAGAATTCTTTTATCGCTGTCCCGTGGGAACTATGCAATTTCCCCGTTATGTTCTTCCCCGGGACTTAAACTATCTGTATACTGAATTTCATCTAAATCGGTTCAGCGGTTTATACGTGATGCGGTAACAAACAAACTTTTTATATTTTATTTTAAGGTTTAAAACGGCAATAACAGGACTCGTCATTTTTTTTATGTGACTCTTTTTCAAGACGTCCCCAAAGTATAAATTGCTTCGCTACGTTATGAATTTAATTTAGTATGATAAGATGATAAGAGCGCGGGCCCTAGGCATAAGAATAAATAATAATTAGAAGTGATGAAGTGAAACCCAGATGACTTTCACACAAAAAGACACGGTCATTACAAGTTTAAATCAAGGTGTATTAGGTAGTTATAGGACTATAACAAACATGTGGTGACTCGCGACACGACGAAGGATTGACAACATACAATCTAAACTACCACAAATTAGAATAATGTGAATGTAGCTGATAGATGCACGTGTTTCGCATCTAAAGGTTATCTTTACCACACCATAAGTATAGGAAAAGTCCAAACCAAGTCCCCGCATAATTTGTGAAGTACAAATCAACTGCAAGAATAACTGCCGAATACGTGGAATACACATTTATCGATATAATGATAACTTCAAATTTATTGACTTAGGGGCTGTTTCACCATCCATTGATTAGTGTTAACTGGCGGTTACGTGTGATGCCGTCTCTATGTGTTTTGTCCGAATAGACAGAGACGGCATCACATTTAACCATCGGTTAACGCTAATCAGGGGATGGTGAAACAGTCCCTTAATGTCCAAAACCACAAAACTGGGAATTCTCAACTCAGCCTGTACAACTCTGTATTGTACAGTCACCAGCATTAATATCTGCCACAGCGGAGCGTGCTAAAATATCTGACACGTCCTTCCGGCCCTAGAAATAGAGTCGTATCAGATATGTATGCACGATTGTTGTATCAGATATTGGTACTAGTGACTGTACCTGTGTTATGGAAAGTCAGGAGTTACGAGGATAAATTATGTTGATGAAATCATTGTCGTTCGACAAGTAGAAATCTTTATATTCTTATGCCCTACGCTTATATATTGGAGGAACTGATCTCGATGGTAGGAGGGTGTTGTTTGACCATGAAGTCGCGCACGCGCAGCTCGTCGCGCAGAAGCACGAGGTTCTCATAGTGCGTCGCAGAGGAGTCGAGGAGTTCCACGCATGCGCGTAGCGCTGCAGTCTGACGGTCTTTCTCCATCTCCATAGCGGTGTCTGTCGCCTGGCTTACTGACATCACGCTATCAACTAATTCGTCTAGCCTAAAAAAAAGAAATTGGTTTAAGTCGAGATAAATATCGATTCTAATCGTAAGTTTATTGGTTTATGTATTTATTTAATATAAATAGCGTAGATTTATGTAGGCATTTACTCAGAAAAGTAAGGTGGTAAGAATATTACCAATGTGTGAATTTTAATTAAATTACATTAATGGAAAACCGAACACAACGTTTCTTAGATAGATAGTACTTTTGTAAATATACTCTAGTAGGTAGCTGTAGTTGAGTTTTCTTTCTTTTGGTCCCTATGTATAATTTCTTCAGCAGGGTGACAATGCGCAACCCTAAAAATTTAAGGATTCCAAAAAGCCCATAATGTAAGTACTTAATCTATTTACCGCTGCTTTAAACAGTACCTATTGGAGCGGAAACAGGTAGGTAGGTATGTATAACCAACCAATGCAGACACGTAGATACGAAACATCCCACTAATACATATTATAAAAAACCTGCCAAGTGCGAGTCGGACTCGCGCACGAAGGGTTCCGTACCATTAGGTACTTATCTATACAACATTAGACATTAGCAAAAAAACGGCAAAAAAATCAAGTTAGTTGTATGTGAGCCCCTTAAATATTTTATTTTAATTCAATTCTTTATTTCTAAAGTGATTAGATATACAACTAAAGATTCTGTGAATATTTCTAGCGTCTACCTCTTGCCGTTTTTAATATCAAGCAAAAAACGGCAAAACAATCACGTTTTCTGTATGGGAGCGCCCATTAAATATTTATTTTATTCTGTTTTTAGTATTTGTTGTTATAGCGGCCATAGTAATACATAATCTGTGAAAATTTCAAGTGTCTAAAGAGATAGAGCCCTGTGACTGACGGACGGACAGACAGACAGACAGTGAAGTGTCAGTAATAGGGTTCCGTTGGCACCCTTTGGGTACGGAACCCAAAAAAAAGCGAAAGTTTGCAACTTTCAATCTCAAAGTTATTCGACCAAAACATGACCAAAACTCACCTTCGCCGTCGCAACTCGAGATAAAAACAAAACAGGAGCACTAGCGCGGTAACGGCAGCTGCATTCATTTGGGCCCAGGTAAAGTGCTGGCTGAGGATGTGCAGCCGAGTGACCCGCACCTTCGGCACCACGTCCCACACCGAGAAGTCAGGCAGCAGCAGCGACAACGGCAAAACAAACGCCACCAGCACACCCAGGACCGCTGTTGTGTCCCACTCGGTTTGGCTAGGGCTAGGCATTGCTAAACTAAAATTGGACGATGAAAGTGATCATTGTACTTTACGAAATTTGGATAGGAGTGACATTTAAGTGATTGAAGTGTGGCGTCAATGTGGCACGTGGCGTCAAAGGTGGACGTATTCAGGCTGCTTTATAGTTGGCTTTATAGTGATAGTTATTCTGATATAAAGTATCTAAAAAGGTTTTGTTGATTTAAATTCAACTTTTTTTGTGTGTTTGTGGAGGTGAATTCCAGACTAACCTTGATTACTAATTTTATACAGTCAAAGAAATCGAATCGCGTACCAGGGTGGAACCTTTGTGTTACTGCTGTCATTTGGACATCCATACATCCTAAGACCAAGAATACAGCATACATCTGCCAAAGAAATCATAGCAAGATTGATTATGAAAAGGTTCCACCCTGGTAAGCGATTCAGATTCCTTGACTGTACATCCACTGCGATCTAAGTCATAATTTTGGGCTATACATTTCATTCCTGCAGTCTACAAACTTGTTGGTTTTATGTAAAAGTCGCGAGGCGGCAAATGGTCCGGCGCGGGTCCGTCAGGCGCGCCCTGCCGACAGGCACTCACGCGGCATATCAATTTCGACTAGGTACACACAATAAAATTGGACGGTCTCCGGAGAGGGCTTAAACGATTCGCCGTTTTGTCTCGGGGCCCAGCTGTGTAATGACCGGGGCAGGAAAAAATTGTCAGCAAGAAAACGCGAGGGTAGTCGGGTTTATGTGCACGCGGCAGCTGGCGGCGGCGACGCGCTCCTAACGGCCTCTGCTTACCTCGCAAAACCCGCGCCAATTTTATTTATCGAAAATATAAACCGATTTGCGGAGGGCCCTCGTAAATTCTGGACGGCCGATTTATGGCGGTTACAGGGCGCGCTTAAAACCAACTTGCTTCTTAAGAACTCCTGCTCCTATTCTTTATTTCCTTGCGTAAACAGATCATGATCTAATCTTGATACTAGCGAGCCGCCCTGAATCTCTTTTCTAAAATAAATACCCTAAATAAAACCTACAAGACACAACAAGCACGGTAAACCAGAACTAGTTAGAGTAGGTATATATAGCCACAGAGTACATATATAGCGAACGTGTAGCATATGCCCTTTAAAAAAACGCCATATGTTTGCAGAAAAAGCTAGAGTTCCAGCAGACTTCGTATGTGAATGTACCTAAGTATCTATAGTTTAATTTCATAATTAATTTCTTATCCATCCAATAAAAATTATTTTGATTTTATCAAGGACGGCCGTGGTACCGAAGCAGGCTAGGTACTTCTCATTTTGTTATGGAACTGTGAATCCATGAAGTAAGTAACAGGAGTTAAAAATTGAGCAAAATGCATGAATTAAATGGGATCAATTGGAAGTACCTATCCCTTTCCTTCTAGTATGAATGTTTAGCATAACTATGCTACAAGAAGAAAAACAGAAAACGAAATCTAGCTATATCTATCTATCTAATACCTTTAAAGAAGCAATTCTTGTACATATCTAGGAATAGAAATAGAAATAATTTATTTGCAAGAATACGGTTACTTACAGGTCTTAGGTAAATTATGTTAGGGTATGCGTACTAAACCTGCAAGCGAGTGTGCAAATGATAGCAGAAAATCATCCGTAATTCTGCAAAAGTGTTACTGTAAAAACAACATTCATTAAGCCATTTAGTAAGTCTAGTTTTTAAATATTTTATATTTACTAAGTTAATTTCATTTGGCAAGTCATTATAGAGGCGTATACCTAAACATATTATTAAAAAAAATCTTATAAATATAGGTATGACTAGGAGGTTGACCTCTGAGAGGTTGACATAACAAATTCTTATATTGAGTTCTCGCATGACGTACAATATGATGTTTCCAATTTAAATTTTCGTCAATAATAAATCCTAAAAACGCCAACTTGTCAAGTAATTCTATCTTTGAATTATCATAATTAATGTTCAGGGGCAATAAATTTGCACGATATGAACTACCTACCTATTAGGTATATATATTTCGGGGATTTCGGAAACGACTCCAACTATTTCGATGAAATTTTGTTTTCGGGGATGAAAAATCGATCTGGCTTGGTCTTATTTTTGGGAAAACGCTTGTTACCGAGTTTCAGCCCGAGCAAAGCTCGGTCGCCCAGGTACTATTATATTATAGAAGGAAAGGGATAGGTACTACATACCTATTATGTACAGTCGAATAAATTGGATCATTACCTGGTGAACCTTTCTGCTATGTTGTGTTGACATCTCATACTTTTGTCTAGGAAATCGATAGGAAATCATAGTGAAATCGATTATCAAAAGGTTCCACCCTGGGTCATGATTAAATTTGTTCGACTGTAAATGACCGCAATTCTCTTTAACTTCCTTTGACGCTTAGGTGCAACTACTGCTGCCCTTTCTGACGAACGCGGTTGAAGAGCTACGCACTATACTAACATGATAAGCCAGAAATTTTGGGTATTCACCAGCCGTTCTTAGTAGGTACTTAACTACTTTTTTAGTATAAAACAAAACAAACAATCATCATATTAATTGAGTAACGGCGGATCGCGTGCCTCAGCGCATTGGCTCACAGAATTAACAAGCTCGGCGGTGACTAGATCGCGAACAGCCCCCGCGGGCCGCGGCCCGAATCAATTAGGTGATTTGAGGGTAGCTTGCGTGCACGCGGAGTCAATAAAAGCCCCTGATACTTGCCCACTTTAAGGAGGTTCGCCGTGAACATATAGGTAGATACGTGAATAAGTAAGTAATTATTGTAATCAGGCAAGTATCTAATCCGTGTAAAAGTAAAATAAAAGCCGTGGTGGCCTAGTGGTTTGACCTATCGCCTCTCAAGCAGAGGATCGTGGGTTCAAACCCCAGCTCGCACCTCTCAGTTTTACGAAATTCATGTGCGGAATTAAATTTGAAATTTACGACGAGCTTTACGGTGAAGGAAAACATCGTGAGGAAACCCGCACAAAACCTGAGAAGCAATTCAATGGTGCTTGTGAAGTTCCCAACCCGCACTGGGGCCGTTGCTGTGAACCAGCAGTGGGACGTATATTAGGCTGGGATGGAAGTATCTAGTCAAGATGTTTAAAATTCGCGATTGCCCTCTATTCGAAAATGCTGATTTTGTTTTATTTGTATTCATGACAAAAAAGTTATATTGTGTTAAAAACTAGGAAAAAAGATAAAGAAACGTGTATATTATTACAGTTAAGGTTAATTTTTTACTGATGGTTATTCTAATAACTTTTTAACGTTAACTTTGAAAAGTTTTGCAACGTTTTGAATAACAGAACAACAACAGCATATCACGATCGCGTTTCATCGTCAAAACCCGAACATGCTTCTAAAATCGGAAGGTATTTTTAGAGCTCACGGAGTTGTAATTGGGTTAGTCTCACTTCGTCTAAAAAAGCACTTGTCTATGTAGCATGTGCGTCTAAAAAGCAGCTGGTCTAAGTAGCAAGTGTTTATAAGGCAAACTGGTCTAAGGCAAGTGGTCTAAAAAAAGCAAACTGGTCTTAAGTATAAGTGGTCTATAAGAAAGGCTTGGTCCAGATTAGCAAGTGCGTCTATTAAAGCCAGCTACTCTAAGTTAGTAAGTGGTCTATAAGGCAACTGTTTCTAATTATCAAGTTGGTCTATAAAAGCAGCTGGTCTAAGTTAGCAAGTAGTTAATAAAAGCAGCTGGTGCTAAGTA
>NC_133474.1:15318641-15342382 GCF_025370935.1 Choristoneura fumiferana | reverse complement strand
TTGTAATCAGGCAAGTATCTAATCCGTGTAAAAGTAAAATAAAAGCCGTGGTGGCCTAGTGGTTTGACCTATCGCCTCTCAAGCAGAGGATCGTGGGTTCAAACCCCAGCTCGCACCTCTCAGTTTTACGAAATTCATGTGCGGAATTATATTTGAAATTTACGACGAACTTTACGGTGAAGCCGCACAAAACCTGAGAAGCAATTCAATGGTGCTTGTGAAGTTCCCAATCCGCACTGGGCTCGTTCTGAGAGGAGGCCTGTGCCCAGCAGTGGGACGTATATAGGCTGGGATGGAAGTATCTAATCAAGATGTTTAAAAGATGCGTTTGACAATAAAAAAAATATATATACCTAGGCCTTTAATGGAAAATTTTGCCGTGTAGGTACGCCAATGCTAGCTATAATTATAAATAAACCCGCGTAGCTCACCCAAAAACTATGAGATTTGATTTTTCGGAGACCTCACGCTACACTAGCGCCTCTAGCGGCGAATTCATTCGCGATTAGCCCTCATTCGAAAATGCTGATTTTGTTTTATTTGTATCATGACAAAAAGTCATATTGTGTTAAAACTAAAAAAAGATAAAGAAACGTTATATTATTACAGTAAGGTTTATTTTTTACTGATGGTTATTCTATAGATAACTTTTTACGGTAAATTTGAAAAGTTTTGCAAGTTGATAACAGAACACAACAGCATATCACGATCGCGCTTCATCGTCAAAACCCGAAACATGCTTCTAAAATCCGAAGGTATTTTTAAGAGCTCACGGAGTGTAATTTTCTGTTCGAAAACACGCATTGACAACCTTTGATTTAATAAATAAATATAGTCAAATACCGTACTTATTACAACTACTTAGTTTGATACTGTTTATAATTGGAGCCCGTGGTGTTGCACACTTACTTACAGATTATATAATAATGCATATTTAAGTTATTACTACATATGTAAAATTAATCAATAAATGACTCGTGAACCTCGTCACTATGCAGCATGGTTAACAAAATATTAGTCAACCATTTTGGCGACAGTAGAATTGGGAAATAAAACAATGGAATTATAAATGATTACCGTATGGTTTTATTAGTTAATAATATGAATGTCTACAAATGTATAAAATATCAGTCACCTTAGCACAAACACGCCAATGAACGATTGATTACTTTCTTAATTTACCTACTGTAATTACTTATTTAAGAAAATACCCCGAAAAAAAATGTTCAATTCGTGAAGCAGAGTTGTGATTCTTGAAAATATAAGCAGTTGTAGGTAACTATGCACTAATGAACTATAAATAGATATTTGTCTTATTTCTCTACTACCAGGCAGCCGCATACTACAGTTACCTATGTTTGTGCAATACATATTAACTGAGATGGGTATTTCTTTCAATATTCAATGGATAGTACGATATTTGTTTTGTTTGGTAACGGATACTGTGTGCTCGAATGTTCGCAACTACAATAATAAACTCGTAGAGTTCGAGTTGAGCATTTTGTGTGGTGTTTGGGATAATTGGACCTTTGTGACATTGTACGAGTATGTATTTTTTTATGAGAAAGAGACGAAGGGCGGGTTCTGCAGGATAACATATATAGGAACATACGTGTCGTACCAACACTGGTTCTGGCCCTTGATCAAGATAGAGCAAAATTTTCTACATAAGGCATCTAAAAGGCGCCATCTAAATTTTATTTTGCACCAAAAACTGGAAAATGGCGCCCCTAGCCATCTGGCGCCTAAAGCGACCACTCCTCTTGCTCTACCCAAAGAGAGCCTCTAGCGCTGTATAGCACAGACGTAGCTGTGGTGCACGGTGGGTAGCGGAGTACGTAAGTAAAGATATTGTAGTTCATTGACATGGAGTTCCGCAAAGTAACACCTGAATAAATCAATTACCTACACAATTACTAACTCGCTGTAGTGAAACAATGCAAAAGCATTAATAGAGTTTGTTCATAATTACGTTTGTAACAATAGTACGTACTTATACTACGTTTAGAATACAATTAGGTTAATTGTATATACAACATCGCCGCAAAATGTAGTTTTTACTCCTTAAGTTGGTTGAAACAGTGTAGGTAAGATGTTTTAAAGGGCTTACTTAAATCAGAGAAATGTAACCATATTTAAGGTACCTAACCTCACGCGAAAGATCCAAACATAACATGGACAAATCAATGTTAAATTTAATGATTATATTTAGATTATAAATATACGAAATTTACCAACAAATACCAAAATATGAATAAATCAGATTCCTTCCTTGAAATTCTACCACATTTTACCTGTTACAACCAATTTGATTTTGCGGTCAAATGCGCAGCACAGAACTGTCATTCGGACAACTAATCAGCAGACGAAATTCAAAAATCGAAGTTCGTATCGTACCGTCCCGCCAACACTTATATTATTTAATACGAGAGTATCGTAGTAGCTCTGCTGTTATGTACCTACGGATCCCTAGTGCGCGAGTCTGACTCACACTTGACGGTTTTATCTATTTAACATAATTAAAGCCTGCTCTATGATTTGCTAAAACAACCGAAAGCTTCCCTCAGCATTTACAAAACCTTCTATCTTGTTAGCACGGTCGTTATTTTCACTCACACCTCGCTCATATCTCATACATAAGTATCTCAGTCATAACAACAAAAAAGTACTAAATTTTGTGGTTGCTGCTCCGTCGCTTCTTGGGAACTCGGGTTTTTTTCACGTGTACTTAAGGTACTTACATCCACACCGCAGTTAACTTTTGTAGGGCAACATTGCGCAAGTCGAGAAAATTAGGAAACTATCATGTTGTGAATCATGTATTTTTATAATTATATGAACACATAATGCATCTTTTAAACAAATTGATGGTGCTTTTATTAAGCGAGATATTTGAAATTCAAAAAATTTACCTTGTGGTTTAGTTATAGACTAACTCTTTTGCATTGGGGCTCGTTCATACGTAAGTTGTGAAAGAACGTAGGTTCACATAGAAACATAGATTATATTCTTTGCTTAAATAATAAAAATAAATTGCTCCATAGCCTTGCATATTTTTTTTTCATGCAAATGTGTGACACCATAAGAGGTTACAAAAATTAACAACGTGTATAATTATTTTAATAGCTACTTATTTTGTGAAATACCAATAACATATGACCAAAGTTTCTCTTAAAACTATATTAGCACACATGGACGTTAGTATAAATAAAAATAATAAACCTAGGTAAGGTACATTAATTTTAAAATTACTACAAAGTTGAACATAAATAGTATCTATCAAAACCATTTGGAGAAAAAAAAAGTCCTCAAGTGATGCAAAAGATTGATGTGGGACAGATATTTTAGTCTTGAATATTATTCTAGGCATCAAACACGTTTGTTAACTCATATGCGATTGATTTCTAGACATTTTTGATGTGCGTATAAGAACGAAGATTAACCTGTCCTCTCCCAGAGGCACAAATTTGTGCCCAAATTCCTTTGATCCTGTTATCCTGGGAGATGACAGATTAAATAATCAAGCTTCTTATAATTTAAATACAGTACCTACTTGACTATATTTTTAGTATGTCTTTTCAGCTGACATTAAAATATCACGTCGTAATCGATTTAATGAAGCCTTAAAAGTAACAGTTTCGGTTTTAATACTAATCAGTAGATCACAATATTATTATTTTTTACATACATTTTAAGATTTAATTTTCACATAGTAAAATTATATCCCTAGATTTCGTTCAAATTGACTCGAATTTCAAACAATTAATAAATACCTATCTGATTTACTTCAATAATTAATTATATACACATATTCGGAAATTTCATTACAATCCTGTAATATAAACATTAGTGATTCCATTTCCCAACTTACAAAATATACGTATACCTAAGCCTAATTTTATGTACCTAGAGAGGGTAGCTTCACTATAAGATTTAAAGTACGATATTGTATGGATCTATTTAGGTAACTATGTATAGCTAGCTAGCTACAGACTGTATAGGCACACAATATGACCAGTATTTTATAAAAAAAAACTGCGTTTGCATGAGATTTAGTACACGCATCCAAGGTGTCAAGGGATTAAAACACGAATGAATTCTCAAACGCATTCGATACCGAAACATCAGGAGCAATGTATAAATTGGCCATAATAAACATTAAAGTATGCAAATATCAAAAAAGGTTTTCTGGAAACAATATCGAAATCTAATTTTTACAATATACTTCTGTTACTTCCTAATATTCCTATCGATTCAATTTATTTAATGTTTAAAATTGTAAATATTAAAAATTAATCCTTTAATTTCATTTATATTCTTACACGAGTATACACAGTTAATAAGGAGTCAGCAGCATGAAGGGTTTGTAAAGTATACGAGATATAAATTAATATACAATAATTGACTTACAACACTTTGACTTAAAACAATACAGTTAAAGCTAGAGACTTAAAAACTGCTATCTCTGCGCAATTCCCAATGCCTATTTTGCGGGTGACCCCTGACCAGGAGGTGAATATTTATTAAAGGTACTGTCGAACCATTCGATTCCTAGCCCAACATAGACTATTCTCACATACGGTAAGCGTCATAATGATTTTCCTTGTCAAACAATTCTATTTCAGTGAAAGAGTTCCACAGTGGGTCACGGTTCCTTTCGGTAGTAAATCTTTGAGCATGATACGCCAATAAAAGTGACCTAACTCTGCTATCATTTAGAAAATTTAGGTCATGAAAAAGCATAGGTCAAACTACACAATTTCTAAAACACCAAAATTTTAGAAGTCAAATTACAATCTGATATTTTGAATTTCTGGCAATTTGGAAATGACAACATAATAACTGGTTATACTTTTTCAGGTATAAAATATTAGTTATCTTTGTATACCTAGTGCCATCCACGAACACGCGTGATTTTGTCAAAATTAGCCATTAATGACATTGTAATAAGAACCATGGCACGCGCCATCGTGAATGACTCTACCTATATTGGTTAGCGCAACTTACATGCTAATGAGATAACAATTTTCCTTTAAACATACATACTTAGAAATAACGCGTATACATTGCTCGCGTGTTATCATAGAAAGTGTTTACAATACCACGTAACCACTAGTAAAATACATCATAATTATATGTGTACAGTAAACAAAACATATTTAAAAAAAAGACAGTTACTGCACAGTGGATGCTTCCATTTGACCCGTTTTTCTTTGTAGAAGATGCCTATTTCACTTGAAGCGTAATAAAAATTACTCCAAATTATATAAAAGAAGATATTCATATAAAATCAAGCATATCGACACTACTATGAAAAATCTCATATCTCAAATCAATACGTCAACAAATTTGACCCTTAAAACAATCATTAAGTTCACTCGTAAAGATCATCGATTTTGAGAGAGTGTAACATGTATCTGAGGCTCCCCATGAGGCTGGCATAGTCACATTTAGTGTAAGTACTAAAGCCTCGTTAAAATATAAGATAAAAAAAAGGAAAAAAAAGAGGTACCAGCTTTTTTCAAAGTAGTGACGATATATGCTTTATCTTTTGTTATTCATCTACAATATAATTATTTAAAAATTAAAGCCATTCAATATTTCTTCCAACTTCATAATATTCATGTTTGTTTTGTTTAAGACTTAACTGTACAGAATTAACTGTACATGATTCTACAATTATCAAAAAAAAAAAACATTAGAAAAAGTATCAAAAAAAAAACCTAGCTGCATCTGCAAGACTTAAGTTGATGGTTAATATATTTGAGTTCTGCTGCTTATTTTAGGTGGTGCTTTAAAACTAAACACCTTAAAGATAAATATTTAAATACATTAAATAACAGTTTGCAGGCTATCAACCGCCTCCATAAGACTTGGTACTGAATCCACTTTCATACCTCGTTTGCGTAGATCATTCAATTCTTGCACCAACTTTGATTTATCTCTTCCTAGTGTTTCCCTGAAATTTAAAAACATAATTTTGTCTGTATCTAGGCTGGCAACAGCAATTCTAAATTGCCAAAATTTTCCAAGTGTGAGGCAGTACCGGGCCATTACGACCTAGCTGGTTAGTTTTCAATATTTTGATTTATTAATTATAATTGTATGTTAGTCTGTAAGGTATTTATTTATTATGGGCCATGTAGCCCGAAATAAAAGATTGTATTATTATTATTATTATCGCTACTTCTAGAGGTACATAACTACTAAAATTACACATAAAAACGAAGGGCTGGTCAGTTCACGTGTCGGCAGCAGATTCACCTTGGTAGTCCACTTTGTGGCCCGCGTGCCTGAGTTTATCCTGACATGGTCTATATGTACGTGTAAGGCACACAAAGAACAAGTGTGAATTTTATCTATGTACAGTTTTTAGGTTGCATAAACATAGAACAAGGTTATTCAGATTACGTCATCAAGTCTCGTGATCGTGACCGCTTACGCATCTATTTAACATTGTAAGTAGGTTTACTTACATTGCCTTTTTAATACTGATTAATGTTGAGATTATCAGCTGCACAGGATTAATGTTATATGCTGATTTGAAGTGCTTTTTTATCCTTTATTAACTAGTTAATGACTGCCTGATAATGGTTTTGTTTGTTTACTTATAGATAAAAATTACGTGTCAATAGTGAAGTACTTCTTATCTAAGATAATTGTAAAAGTAGACTATTGTCGGTGTGAATGGAATAATCTATGTCACATGATAATAGTATAATACATGATCTTTAGATAAAGATATACAAATGAGTCCAATGAGCCTCGAATGGAGACCACAGACGCGAAAACGTAGTGTAGGGCGTCCTGAGACACGGTAGACAGATGACCTTAGGCTCGCTAGCGGCGGATGGATGCGAGGGGCTGAAGACAGAGTGTTGTGGCGTGCCTTAGAAGAATCCAATGTCCAGCAGTGGACTACTGTAGGCTGATGATGATGATACAAATGAGTATTATTTAGAAAGTTAACATCTCCGCCAGTATAAATCCCATGGCACAGACCTCTCAAAATAAGAGGGCTTGGGCTCTAGTTCTCATGCGGGCCCAGTGTTCATTGAGAATTTCACATAAACCACCAAATTAAAACTTGTGGTAAAATTCAAATCAAATTTTGCATGTAAATGCCGAAAACTTACGGGTGTGAGTCTGGATTTAAACCCATGAATCTCACAATCCATTGCTTGAGAGGACATAGGTTAAACTACTAGGCTACTACTCATATATCTAGAAAATACTTACCATATTGATATGCATGTGTGTAGCAATGGTATATAGATTAGTAACAGATCGGAGTCGCTGACTGCTTCGTAGCGCTTCAGCGCCAGTTGCGCCCAGCGCTCGACTGGTCCAGCCAGGGTTCCTCCGCTGACCCCTGCACAAGCCACCACGCGACACAGGGCACTCAACACCGCGCGAGATCTGTCTGTGTACACCTGAAATTAGTATTAAAGAAGATTGTTTACTAAACAATCATTATTTTGATTTCAACTGGTAAATACAACATAACTTCTTTTTTTCAAATATGGCTATTAAGTTAGAATTACATTATATACTTAACAAATTGTTAAAGACTCCCATGTCATTGGGATTTGCGCTGTCATTGTTCTTCCACCATTACATCTCTTATTTTATTTTCAACATTTTTTTTTACTGGTGAAAAACCCACTACACACTGGCCAAATTGTTTTTTGATGGACGGAGTCATTTAAAAAACAATTTATTATTATTATTATATAAAACATTGTCTATTTGTACCCCATCCACCCACTGTGATTCAAAATCTTTGATATCAGTTGACAAAATCCACAATCATAATTATTATAATATTAAGTTGCCAGCAGTGTTCACAGGGTTTATGTTTGTGTTTGAGAACTTGAAACTCTCCATTGTGTGTGTCATCAGCTGTGTAACTACAAAACTTTAATTTGGAGACAACAAATACAATTCAACATAAATATGATAAGCTTATTTCCGACTATAAGCAATATAATCATTTATACTGTGAGTCACATATTAGGTATCGCTTTTGTTTTTACCTACTACCTACTAAGTCCAGACAATAGGCAATTTATTTATTGTTTATTATGTCCCATTGCAGAACAAAGAAAAACTTAGAAACAATTACAATCAATTTCAGAAAGATGAAAGTTGTCAACAATATTATTATGCAAATCATACTCTTAAAATATTGTTGAGGATGCTTCGGCTTACATCTGATCTCACATTAATTGATGATGAATAAATTTTACCAAGTCTTGTAAAATAAAAGGTTAGTGATTTACCTTATTTAACAATCGAAAACTTGTTTCTAATATAAAAAGTGCTTGGTCAAACTGGCCCTCATTGATGAGTCTTCTTGCATCAGCCAGCTCAGCATCCTGGAAGAATGCAATAGCGGCCTGGGAGTCCCTCAAGCGTGACTCGCCAGCTATCAGCTCCAGCAGTGACTCAAAGGCTGCACATCTCGTGGATATTAAGCTCGGGTCAAAGTTCCCTACCATCATCTATAATAACAATATTTCAATAATGAGCACACATTCAATAAGTAGTCTTATTATTAGTCTTTAAACAATATAGCCTGCTAAAACCATTTGTATATAGAAACGCCCACTTTGCACTTCCTTCTAGACTAATTAATTTAACATGACTCATACCTTTCTTGGGAACGATATATTGACTAAGAGCGCGGGGAAATCCTTCTTGAGCCCATTGTATAAGTCCAAAAAATGGGTGTATCTTCGCTCTACATTCGCTGGATCAGGATCAGAAACATTTGATTCCGTAGAATCCTGTCTAACTTGTAACATATAGGCAACAAACTTTTTTTCATTCTCACTACCCGTAGAAATTCTAGAGGACACTATCTCAAACTTCAACATTGTTATGTAGGGATAAAGTTGGATGAACACTTCCTTGCTCAAGCTCAACGCGATAAAAAATAACATTCAGTAATAACGGAAACAATAACAATGATATGGAAATGACAGTAGCTCAGCGAGACATAACAAACAAATGCAAATGAATGACGTACGTCCCCATTTAGTGTTGCCAAAGCAACTAAACAAAAAAAGGCCACATCGTCTAGTAAAATACAACGAAATATGTACAATACAATACAATCTCTGTATTGCAGACTATAACATAGCCAGCAGTACAGAAAACACAGCTATATAGAATTTTTCTAATGTAAGCAATAGGAGGCCTTCGAGAATCGTTTTTTTCTGTTATGAACATACACCGACGTTATTACGATTACGATAGACACCTCGACAAATAACACCTTTACTGCCAAGTGAAGTTGAGGTCTTATTTGCATTTTTTTTTGTTGAAGCCTGTGTTGATATTGCGTTGTTAATATGGCTAGCCAGTTGCTTTGCTTGAACTTGGCTTAACACGCTGCCACGTGTCTAGATATTTAAAATTTTAATTTAAAAGTAGTACTGTCTGTTACCTCTTCACGAATACATTTTACTATTTTATACTTTGAATTTGTCATTTTCATTTCAACAAAGTAGGTAAGAACATTTTTTATTTTATCAGACTAATTCAACAATTAAGTCAATGCATTATGTAACAGTTTAAAACACAAATTTTTTATCACGTATAAAATGTTGCCCTGTACGGAACTTAAAAAGTAGTTTGCAAATGTAGTAATCTCTACTTGTTTATGGCATGTTTAAAAAAAGGAAAAAGTGATTTATTACGTCGCACTGACTTAAGAAACTATATTATTAAAACCAATTCGATGTTCATCTGACTTTACTTTAGAGCCTGGCCAAGCTAAGCCTGCAACGGAATAATTTGGCAACACTGTATTTTAACGTCAAATGACGTTCATAATATGCGTTACATTTGCAGTGTTACCATATTATTCTCTGCAGAGTTAGCTTGGTTCGGCTCTATTTCAATGGAAAAATATAACCCCACCAACTATTGGGTAAGCGACTATATGGATTTTTTTCGAAGCCAAATATACAATGGTCACAGAATATATAATAGTACTAACGTACAGAATGGCCACGCTCCGCCCCGCACCGGTTCGAGTTACCCCACCCCTCAAGCGCAGATTGCAGGAAAACCGCAGGAAACCAGTCGGGTACGTAGTATCTCTGTAGTCTGTGGTCGGGTACGCGACGCGATGTATGTCGGCCGCACGTCACTAAGTTCGGGAGCAATAATTTTGCGAAATCGTAACGGTACTCTACCAACTTCCCTTTTCTAAATAAATAATGATTTCTGAAATTATCGTGATTAATACATGAAATAAATATCTACCGAATAATTATTTTAAGTTTGTAGTCGTATATCTATTGTAATTGAAAATAATAATGCTTAAAATACGCAAACAGACACATTTTAAGTAGGTTTAAATAAATCGAGGATATTCTGGCAGAACCGGATAAGTACTCAATATTTATTTTTTATACGGTTTTGCTAGATAAATAAAGCAGAAAACATTGAGTATGTCTATAAATGTAACTTTAAAAAAAATGCACTTAAGTATTCTGTTTTGCCAACCCTCGAAATAGGTAAGATTAACGATTACATTTATTTGCACATATCTAAACCTGGCCCCCTGTGACATGGTCTAACCAATAATGATGTCCTCAAAAAGGATCTCCTTTTGAACAGCATTACTCCCGACATCTTCCGGGAAGTAAAAACAGCACTCACATCGAATTTCGACACGTGCACATATAGCGATATACGCACAAAATTACTAGACTTTACCGCGTCAAGAGAACACAATATCGAGCTCTCACAGTTTTGGAACTGTGTTAGACATGAAAAAGAATCGATAGAACACTACGCCAGCCGACTAAAGAGCTTAGTGCAGAGACTCGTGCGCACATTCAAAACCAGATACTCATCCTCATCAGGCTGCCAGCAACAGCGTCTACAAGAATTTCTTTTCACTAACCGGATCACACCACTTACCACTACTGGCAAATCACCAGCTGAAATCATGTTTGGACGGCAGCTAAATTTTTTGTTTTCGAACATACGATCAAACAAACGAAGAACCTGGCAGTACCAACACATACAAGCCACTTTAAATGAAACCACGAATAAAAATTTAGAGTATACGCCTGGTGGCGCAATTTATCACAGAACAAGATTGCAGAAAACCTGGCAACCAGGAGTCGTAACCTAACGGAAGCATCGTTATGCTTACATCATTTCAACCCCAAGAGGTGATAATATTCGCCGGCATGCTGATCATATCCGTCCTAGACTGCCATCGGGATTACTACCTGGGAACTCACCATTAGAAAACTCACATCAAGCATCATTGACAGATAGTCCTCCAGACACTGTCATCACCCTTTCGAATACCCAATTCGACTCCTACTCAAACACCAACGCCGCTAAGCATTCCCTTAAGTGCGGAAGATTCTTCACCACCTGAGAGCTCTTCTCCATGCAGCCGACACCCAAGTTCAGTAGCATTACCACAAGAGAACACCCAGGGGGCACCACGTGCTGTCATGATCACCCCGGCTACACGACGATGAAGTCACCGGACAGTACGACCTCCTCGTCGACTCATTGAGAAGATGTAACGTGTTAGGGATGAAAAGGGACGAATGTAGTAATTTCTTCTTGTTTATGGCATGTTTAAAAAACGGAAAAAGTGATTTTTATTACGTCGCACTGACTTAAGAAATTAATTTATAAAACCATTTCGCTGTTCATCTGGATTTACTTTAGCAAATTTAGCTAAAAATTATTAACTTGGCAGCACTAGGATTGTGTCAGGATTGACAATGTCACTGACATATGTCAAATAATAAAACTGTTTAAGAAAGCATTTAAAACGAAAACGTGCTGTTCTGACTACGTATGACTAAAATGTGTTATTCTATTTATTAATGAAATCAAGATCGTTCATTCACCATTACCTCTCATATTTCGTTTTCTAGAATTTTTTTACCGTACACCGGCAAAAACTACTAGACACTGGCAAAATTGTCCTCCGATGGACAGAGCCATATTTATTTAAAAAAACAACAATAATGCTATTAATATTTTATATAGGTTGAATGTTGGTTGAATGGCAGAAATCCTTTCAGGAATAAGTCCACCTTTGTAGTTACTATTTTATGTAACCTTTTTGTATTTCCTTTTGTGCAATAAATAGTACTTAGATTATGGGGCTGTTTCACCATCCATTGATTAGTGCTAACTGGCGGTTAGGTGTGAGGCCGTCTCTATTTGTTTTGTTCGAATAGATAGACGGAGACGGCATCACAATTAACCGTCGGTTAACGCTAATCAATGGATGGTGAAACAGCCCCTAATTCTATAAGCAAAAAAAATTTATCACATACCTAACTCCAAATACTTTTCGACACAAAGAATATATTTTTGCGTGACACGTTATTTTACAGTCATGGTATGATACTTAGTATGAGACGATGTAATGGTAGAGACCTTAAAGTTTAAAGAGTTCTATATTTTGACATAAGTACCTAGCTACCTGAAAATTTTAACGGAACCTATCAACAGGACTATGTATCATACAGCTGTTTTGTCTAAATAAGACTTGGATATAGTGGAGGGTGGTGCAAGGTATCCCCCATTTAGATTACCAATCTGCCGCACTTGATTAAAAATCCCAAGGGGATCCTCTTGGGCTCCTTATATAAGTATATAAAAAAACTTTATATTTCGAAAAGCTTCTGTTTAGGTACCAGGGGCGTTAGAAGTGGGAGGTAGATATATACGTACTTTTTAAATACTTTTTTTTAAAACTGGCAGTTAATTAAAAGATGTCAAACTAATTTATGAGATATCAAAGTGCGTGTTTTACTTTTGTAAAGACATCTAACATCAAGCAATATGCGACTTGTTAGGTTTTTACCTTTTATTCAAAGATTTCAAAATGTTCGGTACTTTACTGTTAAATCTCCACTTTATGGACACAGATGGTTTCCAGACACGGAATATCTACAAGAGTTTAGTGGTCCAGCCATGTGGTCAACTCCGGCCATGGAGAAATACTACAAAATAGTGTATCACGGTAAGCTACCACCTGTCGAGCGCAAAGTCACTAACATGATAATCAATTTTGGACCTCAACACCCTGCAGCCCATGGTGTACTGCGGCTGATCCTCGAATTAGATGGGGAATATGTAGTAAGAGCTGATCCTCACGTAGGATTTTTGCATAGAGCAACAGAAAAGCTGATGGAGAATAAACATTACAACCAAAGTTTACCGTACATGGATCGTCTCGACTATGTGTCATCCCTAGTGAACGAGCAAGGGTTTGCTCTCGCTGTGGAAACTTTGTTAAATATCGAGGCACCACCTCGAGCTAAAGCGATCAGGGTCATGTGTGCAGAGCTGACTCGAATAGCCAATCATCTTCTGAACATTTCGGGGACAGTACTAGACGCAGGTGGTATCACACCCTTCTTCTGGATGTGTGAAGAAAGAGAAAAGTTATACGAGATGTTTGAAAGGCTTTGTGGTGCTCGAGTACATTGCGCCTACATACGACCTGGAGGTGTATCACAAGATATACCTATTGGATATATGGATGATGTTTACGAATTCTGCGCAAAAATTGGAGAAAGACTGGATGAAACTGAGGATTTAGTTACAGGTAATCGTTTATATTACGCGCGAACAGCGGGAATAGGTGTGGTGAGTGCTCATGAAGCGATCAGTTTGGGTTTTACTGGACCGATGTTGCGGTGTACGGGGGTAAAGTGGGATATAAGAATAAACGTACCCTACGATGGTTATGATTTATACGACTTCGATGTGCCTGTGGGGACTTTCGGCGATTCTTATGACCGACATCTTCTTCGCAACGAGGAGATGCGTCAGTCGTTGAGAATTCTGAACCAAGTGATTGATACGATGCCCGAGGGGGAATATAAAACGGACGATTCAAAGTACTGTTTACCTTCAAGGGCAGAGATGAAAACTTCGATGGAATCCCTAATTCACCATTTCAAGTTATGCACTGAAGGGTATGCTGTGCCACCTGGGGCGACTTACACGTGTGTGGAGGCACCTAAGGGGGAATTTGGTCTGTACATGGTGGCCGACGGAACCTCGCGGCCGTACCGTGCGTTCGTGAGACCCAGCTGCTACACTCACATGGCAAGTTTGGCAGTGATGGCCAAGAGGAACATGCTCGCTGATGTCACCATAATGATTGCTTCTATCGACGTTGTTTTTGGTGATATTGATCGTTAGATTCATAAACAAATATTTTGTGAAATAAAATACTGAAACATTAAATGCAAACAATTTATTTAACAATATTTTTAATACTTAGTTCTTTGTTACTTGTGTTAATTTAAATTCGCATCTATCAAAATAAATACGTAATCATGGTTACGTACGTACATAACCGTAATAAGCTCATGTAGGTAGGTACTGGCTACGGTATATACTTATTCTTAATCCAGTTTTGGATCTTTCGAAATTGCTTACAATCGTGGACACATTTGATAGGTAGGTATAACTGCTTTGTTAAAATCGTTTTAATTCATACATTGCCATACTTAGGTACCTAGGTATATATCTTGTATTCGTTACCTCAAGACTACCATCTAGCTACCCATAGAGCCCGAGTTCATAATTTGATTTAATTGAAATATCAATAATATCTCAAGATTAATTTCGGTAAAACCGAACAGTGACCCTGCTTATAATATTTCCAAAAACGTCAGAAAATAGTTCATACAACTCTCTAAACATGCTGTAGGTAAACATGCTCATGTGTGCAATTAAATTGAATGCGCGTAGTGTCCAGTGTAGCATAGCAGATAAAATTTAAATTGTAAAAGTAATGGTAGCAAAATCATAATATTACAACTAGGTACGTATAGGTATAATTATAATATATAGCCGGGAGATTTGTTATACTTATAATGCTTTTATACATTGTGTCGTCGCTCATCACATTAATATCCTTATTCCTAGATGAAGCAAACGATCAATACAAAGTTATCGTTAGGTACTGCTCGCAACGATTATGTAAATATACAGTCTATAGACACCTAGGAATACACAACTGGAATGTATTGGTTCTTGTAATACAGACAATATATAAATTTTAATATAAAACTAGGTACTTAACTAGAATATGTTTTGATCTACAGTAAATATAGGTACATAAATACCTACGGCACATTTAATACATAATAGAACATATCGTTTAAACGTATCGTATAACGTTATCGTTTAAATATTCAGAGAGCAACACGGCTAGTTAAATTTTTCAAGCCTTAGAAATTTAATGTTTAAGAGCATTCAGAAGTATTTTTATTTAACGTTATCCGACTCACTTTGGAAAAAACTGATGAAACAATAAGTAAAGTCTATAATTGAAGGTGGTCTGGTAACTTTTCATTTTTCATTTCTCCTTTTCCCTAAAACCGCACCCTAGCGAAGCTGGGGCGCGTCGCTAGTTACATAATATATTATATATATAATCCCTCCGTGAAAAAATAAATATCTAACTGATGGTAAAAACCGCACAAAAATCCATAACTTAAGTAATTTTTAAAATCATCGCAAACATACAGACAGGCAGATGCGACGTAGGACATGTTTTATAATATGTGTCTATTGATGCACATGTAATTAACAAAGTGCCTATTCAAATCTTTGCATGCGGGACCCTGTTTGCAGTGCTAATACCGAGTAAAATGTCGCTCTGCACAAGTAGGTACAGTCAAGGAAACTGAATCACTTACCAGGGTGTGCCAGGGTGAACCTTCGTGCTACTAATGTCATGGTGACATCCCATATATCTGCCAAAGAAATCATAGCAACATTGGTTATGAAGAGGTTCCACTCCACCCTGGCTCGTGATTCAGTTTCCTTGACCGTACACACACTATATGACCGGCATGCGCCAATGCATTGGCGCTGCAAGCTGGGCTATTCTTTCCTTAACGTGTGTAACTTAATCAAACAGGAAGTACTTTTCTCAGCAATTATTGTTTGTCATGCAATTATTATTGCCTCCTAGGTAATTTTTACAAACTCTTGATTTATCTAGTCATTTTTATTTATCTGTTTGCTTCAAATCTTACCAGTAAAATGTGTCTGCCCCATTTTAAGTAGTCGGATTGTTTTGAATTTAGGTAGGTATAAAATTTTCTGTTTTAATATAAGTTTGTTTACCTACCTGATGTACTTATAATTCCCAGCTACTTAATTTACTAATCTACTGAATTTCAAATTCATCCGACCACTGGAAAGGAAAAAAATTCGACTAAGTAGCAATATAAAACGGACAACTTATTTACTAAAATACAAACATTGCTAGTTAAATAAAAAAGTAATAAAAAATAATTATGAAAACCATCATCATCATTGCCTACCTAAAACACTGAGTTCCGTGAGTTCTGTACTGTGTCCTGTCAATCCACAACGGAACTCGCAGTTAAAATCCTACATACATATAAGAAAAGGACGGCCACTAGTCAAGGTCAAGTTAATAACTTCGCTCATACTTGCATATAAATAAAATTAACGATCGCATACCCAGTCCTCATCCTTATTCACGTAGCTCATAGGAGACAAATTATAAATAATAAACAATTACTTAGTTAAGCGTATAAATAACATATTTTGGTCCTTTTTACGTTTGATCCATCAATATCAAATTCTCATTCACTGTGACATTTTCTCAGTGGATTCCACATAGATGCAAGAGCAAAGTTTCTGGAAGAATCTGAGGATGCAGCCGGAGAGTAGGTGATAACTGTCGGGTTTTGTCTCCCACTTGACGCAGAGGTAGTAGACAGGGATGCCGGATAGGAGGATTGCGAGTCCTATGACGCTGTCTATTGGTTTGTCGATGGCTGGGATGATGACTAGGCAAGCGATGGCTACGAGGAATAAGTACGGGACGACGATGTTGACTCGAATGGGCCGGGGGATATCGGGGCGCGTTCGCCGCAGCCACAGCATGCCGACCACGGACGCTCCCACCGAAAGCCACAGGGTTTGTGAGAAGTAATTGATCAGAGCGAACACGTTGCTTGTCGACAGCATCAGGAGAGAAAAGAAGCACTGAAAAACATAGAATTGTAAGTATTTAAGTTATCATAGAAAATAAATTGTAGGTTTATTATTATACTGGTAGGTAATAGTCGGAAAGATAGCCATGATCAGTTTTCTCATAGTTTCATCACTACAGGTTAGATGTTACTTATCTAGAAGAACATAGATAAACTAAATCCCATCATAAATCCTGTCCCATAACAATAGGGCCAGACTCATATTTTCTGATTCAGCCCGCAATTTTAGTCGTAGCGTAGTAGAAATAAGCAATCTGAGATATGTATGCATAGGAAAAATTCGTGTCTAGATTCCTGTCCAGCGGTGGTGTAGGGGTTATAGCACGCAGCACGGATTGCTGAGGACCTGGGTTCGATTCCCAGCGCTGGTCTCTTTTTCTGGTTTTTCTGTGCATCTATGTCTCAGTTTGTATTTTCGATATGGTTTCACGGGATTCCCGTAAAAGTAACAAATTTGGAGTTGAAATAAAAAATACAAAAATACTCCAAAAAACCAATCATAAGGTAAGTTTGTGTTAAAAAAAAGTGTTTTTTTGCTGACTGTACTTTTTGTTGACTGTACTTGGACTTTTATCAAATTATTTATTTATTATTTCAATTTACTCTTTATATTTATTTGATTAGGTAGTTCCGTTCGAAGTTCCGTTCTGCGGAGACTATCCTGCCTGGCCAGAACTTCAAAATTTCCCCATCAGACTATTGTATTGTCACCGGATTTATATGTGTCCAAAAATGGTCCAAAAACGATTTGCTAATTTCCAAGCTGTACATACATACTTACATACACGTGAAGATAAATAAAAGCTTGTAAAAAACGGTTAAAAAAGTTTTGATTGTCTTACCGTGAATATGAGCGAAGGTATGGGTGTCTGTTTTTCGATGTGGAACAGCGAGAAGAATGCGGGCATATGGCCCTCTTGCGCACCCGTGGCGAACAACCTCGCTGACGTGAACAAAACTCCATTTACACCACCAAATGTCGACAGTGCCACGAAGACAGGAATCACCCAACTCCAAGCACCGAAGAGTCGGTCGCCGAATACCTGCCAAATAAACATAAGTACATCTAGTTAGTAGATTGGAATCAAAGTTCACAGCGCAGCTCAAGTAGGTAAGTATGTCCAAGCAGTGTCAAAGCACAGAACATAGGCAGAATGGAGTCAATAGGTCATACCACAGCACGCCTGGTGGTAACACGAGCGCTAATGCACAAAATATCCACGAATATCTAATATTTATAGTATCAACTAGGCATTGCCCCGCAAGCGACGATTGACTATTTTGACGGCCAAGTGACGTATTTTTACAACATTGCTGAATACATACATTGCAATGGAAAGTTCCTCCATTGACCAGATACACATACCTAAACCTTTACCTCCATACTAAGTTAATTTATCAGTCATCTTCTTTCTTACTGCGAATAATACCATGTAGATATTTTTCTTAACATTTGACTTTGATTTAACGGGTTCAATGCACGTGCACTAACTATCCGCTACCACGTGTACCTACCTATCTAAGTATACCTACTCTGTTTATCTCTTATTTACACAAACTGATAGGTACAAAATGTGCTCAAGTGTATTATACAACATGTAACAAATCACTTACTGACCGGTCAGTAGTTATCGCATAATTAATTATAAGCAACTATTTATTAATAGAATGGTGCCAGTCGCTACTGAACTCATTACCTACTGAGGAAATGCTACCTACCTTACTATTATTCTGTTATATAATTTTAATATCAGGTCTTTCCTGTGACATCGTTATCTTAAGTTAAAGCAAATTAATATCACACTACCTATAAGTACCGACATAAATACCTGGGAGGTACCTACTGTATAAAGTATTCGAATGGCTAATTCCGCTTTTACAATTTAAAAGATATTGCACATAGCCAAATATTATGATTCAAATATCATAAAAATCAGTTCTTATTAATCTGAACAACCATTTTATTGTTTTGCTAAGTGAAAAGCAGACGTTATAACGTTAACTCATTTCAAATATTGGTGGTGCCTAATTGCGCTTAAAAATAATCAGAAAATGCACTTAGCTGCGCCGTTTCATACAAAGTCGTCTAGTGTTGGCACAGACAGTAGAAAATACATAAATAAAGGTAAGCTTACTACGATTTACTGCCGAAAAATATTTTTAGATAGGTAGCTTGATTTCTTTTACATGTTTTACGATTCCCAAACTCCCGCACGGGTTATAATATCCACGTTTATTACGCTAATAAACCAAACCAAATTGCATCAACATCAACATTTTTCACTCCCCTATAAAAAGTGGCGAGATATGAAAGTTCTATAGTACTTACAACTGCGACAGCAGGATTTGAGGCCATCTCGATTTTGGACACGACAGCGAAGTAGGCCAAGTTTGCCATGGCATAAATGATGGTCACGAGGGGCATGGCGATCCATATTGCGCGAGGCAAGTTCCTGAAACACATAGCGAAATGCGTAACGCATAAAAATGTTATGAGCAGGCGGCAGGCGATAACAATAGATTGCGAACGCTTGAGAATTGCGGTCCATTATCCCCCAGTTTTGTATCCTTCTTCTCTTCCTCTGATCTTCCAAAGGAACCTAAACCAAACCGCATGAAAACTATACACGCAGATGAGTTGTGAAAAATTGGAAAAATTCGACAATATTGAGTTAGTAGTACTTATATACCTTAATACATATAACATAAGTGTCATGTCGACATCTTATGCAGCGAAATATTTTTTTTCTCAAAAAATCAACTTCTAAACATAATCAACAGATAGGTACAGTCGATAATAAAAGTGTTTCCATCAAAACCTGGTAGGTACTTTCAAATATCTAGAAACTTGAAATGACAACACAATCAACCAGAAAATTCTAAAATGTCTGCCTGTTTGTGTCAGTAATGTTCTAAAACAACCCCACACTGCGAACAATTTTTGCTTAAGAGGGGGGGGGGGCTCTGCGAACACACCTAGAAATTTATATGGAACCCTCGGTGCGTGAGTCCCACTCGCACTTGGCCAATTTTTTACACATTCAATGAATTAAAATTTTAAGCCAAATTCAAAGTCAAAGTTAAAATATCTTTATTCAATTTAGGCTATAACAAGCACTTATGAATATAAAAAAAAATCTACCACCGGTTCGGAAAAACCTCTGTTGAGAAGAATCCGGCAAAAAAATAGTTTTAATCCCGCTTAGATACGGATATTAATATTTTATTACTTCAGTCACAATCATTAAGTGTGAGAAAAGGTATGTTTTTTTATTTGAATTGCAAAGATGTAAATTGTTCGATATATCAAGACCCAATGTGAAAATGAGATTCCCGTGGTTTCTCGCGAACTGTTAATGGAGATAAACGACTATGAATAATACATGCAATAGGGCGAGTGCTAAGGAATGGGCACAAGACACTATCATCCACTGTTGCTATAGTTGGGTAATGGGTAACGAAGGCCCTTTTAACGTCTTTATCGAATAAACAATACGGAACATTTTACTTTGGCTCAGGGATTTTTTTCGTTCTGCAATTATCCATGTAAGGATAAATAGCGTAATTATTATGGCTGAAATTATCTTAGTTGAATGAAACAAACGTCCATTAAACTTAGTGTCAAGGTGTTAACTTACTTTACTTATTAAATTACAAATTGTGCATTTGTGTCTGCTCAGAATGCCCTGCAGCAAACTCAACGAATTAATAAAAAACTCGATTGGAAAATAAAATATAACGCAACTAGCTTTCTGCGACTTCGTCCGCGTGGAATAGTAACTTTGGAAAGTATTTAATTTATTTAGGGTAGGTACCTATTCTGCCAATAATAGCACATAGAAACCTCTACGGTTTACTGAAAATAAGCTATTTTAATACATGCTTTATATCTAAACTATTTTGTTTTGTTCTTCCATTCTTTCTAAAACATAAATATTTTGCGGGTAGCCATATTTTAGCAATACGACGTGTAACTCGTATTATTTTCCTTACTTTTATTCTTTTTATTAATTCTATTGCAAAGATTGCCTGGAAGAAATCGCGCTGAAGCGATAAGGCTGCCTATCGATTACCTTTGAAATTTTCTATGTACCTGTTTTTTCTGTACTGCTTACTATCTTATGATGTTCAATAAGGAGTCATTGTATACAGGGTGGAAAGTTGAGATGAGGCAGCAAGGGCAGCTACTAGATCCCTTGCTGCTACGCGAAAATGCTCTTAGGAGACCTTTACTAACTTTTTGAGCGATGACAATCGACATTCACAGATTTTTGATAAGATGTACAGTCAGCGTGAAAATCGACAAATTTGACTTTTATTATAATGCCAATCGGTCCCATTTCTATCAAGGATTAAAACACTCTGAGACCAACTAAGCTTAGAGTACTAGAACATCACAAATCAAAGAAAACTTTTTCCATACAGTTCGTACCCACCTACTAATTTGCAAAGTGAAACTTTTGCATGTTGTTTTTATACGAATATGAATCCTTTATGCTTAAAGAAAATTAAACAGTATGTAGACAACTGAAAACTGAACATTTTAACTAAAGTTAGTGTCTTAACCCAGTATTGCTGCCCCGTCTCAACTTTCCACCCTGTATGTATTGTATTGTATGTACCTTTATACAGCGTGTATTGTTGATATAGCCTCAAACGTAACCAGAAGGAGAGTTAAGTGTGAAACCGATATTATAACAAAACAAATCGTTAATTTAAAATTAATATAATTATTTTTTTCGAGCAGCAATGTAATGCGTATGAGAGAAGCGTTCTGTGACAGCTGTCACATCAACAAGTGGGATGTTTTTTAAACTAACCAAACGAATAGTAGATATATTGCGCAAGGAAAATAATACCTCAGTCTTAATTTTTTTACTGAAACATAATAAAGTGTGGTTATTAGGGCCTTCGACTAACACACACACTACACTTACACTACACTTAAAGTTTGAGGTTGTATAAAAAATACAAGCTGTATAATTCACTATGTAAAGTGGTATATAAATGGTCTCGATTTCTTCCAATGGACATTGAAACTCACTACTGCTAATACCACTTTCATTTGAAAAGCAGAACCAAACAAAGGGACGCGTACGCTCGAAAAGTGTTTACAAACCTCTCAAGGGAGTCGCTTCAAGGAATTTAAAAGTCAATTCCCAACACAATTACTGAATTACCATTCCGTCTAGTTGTTTTATTATCCTCGTGGCTTCATTGCAATTCATTGTCCCACTAAATGTGTGGCAATCCTACTTTATGTTTAAAATTTAATTCTATTGTATGTATATACCTATAGGTATATATCTTTAACCCCCGACGCAAAAAGAGGGGTATTATAAGTTTGATCGCTATGTGTGTCTGTATGTCTGTCTGTCTGTCTGTGTGTGTGTGTGTGTGTGTGTGTGTGGTGTGTGTGTGTGTGTGTGTGTGTGTGTGTGTGTGTGTGTGTGTGTGTGTGGTGTGTGTGTGTGTGTGTGTCTGTGGCACCGTAGCTCTTGAAGGGTGGACCGACTTGATTGTAGTTTTTTAAATTGAAAGCAGGTTTTCTAGCGATGGTTCTTAGACATGTTTTATCAAAATCAACTTTTTGTTGGCTATAGACGGAAAAATCTGTACTTGACGACCTTGGATGAGACGTGGACGTTCTTTATGAATATAGTATATTTATTCGAATAATTTAAAGTGATTCAAAAGCACTAAAACAATTCTGGTGAACAGTAAAGTCCCTTTTGGTTCGGACTGTTTCATAAAAAGGTACTGACAAGTTATCCTTGTCGCAAAACGCTATAAATGTATATTATTTCTAAGAGTAACTACCTCGACAATCGTGCTTTTGTACAACAAGGCCTATTGAGCTCGTTATTTTGTTCTTGGAATCTATCCGCTTTGTACATTTATATTATCAGATATATATAGGTACCTACAAATAAAAGCAATAGTATATACAGGTCGTGCGCTTGGTATTGAAAATGTAAATACTTACGAGGGTCATTTTGCATCGAGCTTTGCATGAAGTTTCCTCCCTCTTTTTGCGTCGGGGGTTAAAAAGCAACCAGTTACCTAAGTTTACTACTCGTAGCTTACACCAAAACATAAAGCTGATTGCTTTTTACGTAGCGTATACAATATAATTATGTTATATGTGTTGTTGTTACTATGTTATATTGTTGTAATCATGAGTTATGTTATTGGGCTGTTGTTATGTTATGTATTTCGTCCATTATGTTCCTAAAAACGTTACGTTACGTTACTTACTTTTGACTGTCGTTTTATCAATAACATATATCACACGACTATACGTTAACATAATTCCTATAGTATCCGCCACTAGCTATTCCGTCCATCTAGTCACTAGAAAAGTAAAAGGTGGTCTACAATATAGTTTTGTAAATTCCCTGCACACAATGAAATAACGATTTGTTAAATTTAGATTACCTACTTTAAATTCTCTAAGATTATTTAATTAAAATGAACGCGTGGGTCTTAATTATCATTGTAGACTTACTTGTAAGGATCCTGCAGTTCCTCAGTGACGAAGTTTAGGTAGTTCCAGCCCCGAAGGCGAAAAGACCGGAGTAGAAAGCCAGGCCACCTTCCGACTCCGTAATCACCATCCCAGGCGTCTTCGAAGTTCTCCGTGTGACCTAATACATGGAGTTATGTCTGGTTAGAATTTTTATC
>NC_133474.1:15256741-15318541 GCF_025370935.1 Choristoneura fumiferana | reverse complement strand
AAAAAGTGATTTATTACGTCGCACTGACTTAAGAAACTATATTATTAAAACCAATTCGATGTTCATCTGACTTTACTTTAGAGCCTGGCCAAGCTAAGCCTGCAACGAAATAATTTGGCAACACTGTATTTTAACGTCAAATGACGTTCATAATATGCGTTACATTTGCAGTGTTACCATATTATTCTCTGCAGAGTTAGCTTGGTTCGGCTCTATTTCAATGGAAAAATATAACCCCACCAACTATTGGGTAAGCGACTATATGGATTTTTTTCGAAGCCAAATATACAATGGTCACAGAATATATAATAGTACTAACGTACAGAATGGCCACGCTCCGCCCCGCACCGGTTCGAGTTACCCACCCCTCAAGCGCAGATTGCAGGAAAACCGCAGGAAACCAGTCGGGTACGTAGTATCTCTGTAGTCTGTGGTCGGGTACGCGACGCGATGTATGTCGGCCGCACGTCACTAAGTTCGGGAGCAATCATTTTGCGAAATCGTAACGGTACTCTACCAACTTCCCTTTTCTAAATAAATAATGATTTCTGAAATTATCGTGATTAATACATGAAATAAATATCTACCGAATAATTATTTTAAGTTTGTAGTCGTATATCTATTGTAATTGAAAATAATAATGCTGAAAATACGCAAACAGACACATTTTAAGTAGGTTTAAATAAATCGAGGATATTCTGGCAGAACCGGATAAGTACTCAATATTTATTTTTTATACGGTTTTGCTAGATAAATAAAGCAGAAAACATTGAGTATGTCTATAAATGTAACTTTAAAAAAAATGCACTTAAGTATTCTGTTTTGCCAACCCTCGAAATAGGTAAGATTAACGATTACATTTATTTGCACATATCTAAACCTGGCCCCCTGTGACATGGTCTAACCAATAATGATGTCCTCAAAAAGGATCTCCTTTTGAACAGCATTACTCCCGACATCTTCCGGGAAGTAAAAACAGCACTCACATCGAATTTCGACACGTGCACATATAGCGATATACGCACAAAATTACTAGACTTTACCGCGTCAAGAGAACACAATATCGAGCTCTCACAGAATTTTGGAATTGTGTTAGAAATTATAGAACACTACGCCAGCCGACTAAAGAGCTTAGTGCAGACTCGTGCGCACATTCAAAGCCAGATACTCATCCTCATCAGGCTGCCAGCAACAGCGTCTACAAGAATTTCTTTTCACTAACCGGATCACACCACTTACCACTACTGGCAAATCACCAGCTGAAATCATGTTTGGACGGCAGCTAAATTTTTGGTTTTCGAACATACGATCAAACAAACGAAGAACCTGGCAGTACCAACACATACAAGCCACTTTAAATGAAACCACGAATAAAAATTTAGAGTATACGCCTGGTGGCGCAATTTATCACAGAACAAGATTGCAGAAAACCTGGCAACCAGGAGTCGTAACCTAACGGAAGCATCGTTATGCTTACATCATTTCAACCCCAAGAGGTGATAATATTCGCCGGCATGCTGATCATATCCGTCCTAGACTGCCATCGGGATTACTACCTGGGAACTCACCATAAGAAAACTCACATCAAGCATCATTGACAGATAGTCCTCCAAACACTGTCATCACCCTTTCGAATACCCAATTCGACTCCTACTCAAACACCAACGCCGCTAAGTATTCCCTTAAGTGCGGAAGATTCTTCACCACCTGAGAGCTCGTCTCCATGCAGCCGACACCAAGTTCAGTAGCATTACCACAAGAGAACACCCAGGGGGCACCACGTGCTGTCATGATCACCCCGGCTACACGACGATGAAGTCACCGGACAGTACGACCTCCTCGTCGACTCATTGAGGAGATGTAACGTGTTAGGGATGAAAAGGGACGAATGTAGTAATTTATTCTTGTTTATGGCATGTTTAAAAAACGGAAAAAGTGATTTTTTATTACGTCGCACTGACTTAAGAAATTAATTTATAAAACCATTTCGCTGTTCATCTGGATTTACTTTAGCAAATTTAGCTAAAAATTATTAACTTGGCAGCACTAGGATTGTTCAGGATTGACAATGTCACTGACATATGTCAAATAATAAAACTGTTTAAGAAAGCATTTAAAACGAAAACGTGCTGTTCTGACTACGTATGACTAAAATGTGTTTTCTATTTATTAATGAAATCAAGATCGTTCATTCACCATTACCTCTCATATTTCGTTTTCTAGAATTTTTTTACCGTACACCGGCAAAAACTACTAGACACTGGCAAAATTGTCCTCCGATGGACAGAGCCATATTTATTTAAAAAACACAAAATGCTATTATTTTATATAGGTTGAATGTTGGTTGAATGGCAGAAATCCTTTCAGGAATAAGTCCACCTTTGTAGTTACTATTTTATGTAACCTTTTTGTATTTCCTTTTGTGCAATATTAAGGGGCTGTTTCACCATCCATTGATTAGTGCTAACTGGCGGTTAGGTGTGAGGCCGTCTCTATTTGTTTTGTTGGAATAGATAGACGGAGACGGCATCACATTTAACCGTCGGTTAACGCTAATCAATGGATGGTGAAACAGCCCCTAATTTTTTACGGAAAAAAAATTATCACATACTTACCTAACTCCAAATACTTTTCGACACAAAGAATATATTTTTGCGTGACACGTTATTTTACAGTCATGGTATGAGTATGAGACGATGTAATGGTAGAGACCTTAAAGTTTAAAGAGTTCTATATTTTGACATAAGTACCTAGCTACCTGAAAATTTTAACGGAACCTATCAACAGGACTATGTATCATACAGCTGTTTTGTCTAAATAAGACTTGGATATAGTGGAGGTACTCGACAGGGTGGTGCAAGGTATCCCCCATTTAGATTACCAATCTGCCGCACTTGATTAAAAATCCCAAGGGGATCCTCTTGGGCTCCTTATATAAGTATATAAAAAAACTTTATATTTCGAAAAGCTTCTGTTTAGGTACCAGGGGCGTTAGGAAGTGGGAGGTAGATATATACGTACTTTTTAAATACTTTTTTTTAAACTGGCAGTTAATTTTAAAGATGTCAAACTAATTTATGAGATATCAAAGAGCGTGTTTTACTTTTGTAAAGACATCTAACATCAAGCAGTATGCGACTTGTTAGGTTTTTACCTTTTATTCAAAGATTTCAAAATGTTCGGTACTTTACTGTTAAATCTCCACTTTATGGACACAGATGGTTTCCAGACACGGAATATCTACAAGAGTTTAGTGGTCCAGCCATGTGGTCAACTCCGGCCATGGAGAAATACTACAAAATAGTGTATCACGGTAAGCTACCACCTGTCGAGCGCAAAGTCACTAACATGATGATCAATTTTGGACCTCAACACCCTGCAGCCCATGGTGTACTGCGGCTGATCCTCGAATTAGATGGGGAATATGTAGTAAGAGCTGATCCTCACGTAGGATTTTTGCATAGAGCAACAGAAAAGCTGATGGAGAATAAACATTACAACCAAAGTTTACCGTACATGGATCGTCTCGACTATGTGTCATCCCTAGTGAACGAGCAAGGGTTTGCTCTCGCTGTGGAAACTTTGTTAAATATCGAGGCACCACCTCGAGCTAAAGCGATCAGGGTCATGTGTGCAGAGCTGACTCGAATAGCCAATCATCTTCTGAACATTTCGGGGACAGTACTAGACGCAGGTGGTATTACACCCTTCTTCTGGATGTGTGAAGAAAGAGAAAAGTTATACGAGATGTTTGAAAGGCTTTGTGGTGCTCGAGTACATTGCGCCTACATACGACCTGGAGGTGTATCACAAGATATACCTATTGGATATATGGATGATGTTTACGAATTCTGCGCAAAAATTGGAGAAAGACTGGATGAAACTGAGGATTTAGTTACAGGTAATCGTTTATATTACGCGCGAACAGCGGGAATAGGTGTGGTGAGTGCTCATGAAGCGATCAGTTTGGGTTTTACTGGACCGATGTTGCGGTGTACGGGGGTAAAGTGGGATATAAGAATAAACGTACCCTACGATGGTTATGATTTATACGACTTCGATGTGCCTGTGGGGACTTTTGGCGATTCTTATGACCGACATCTTCTTCGCAACGAGGAGATGCGTCAGTCTTTGAGAATTCTGAACCAAGTGATTGATACGATGCCCGAGGGGGAATATAAAACGGACGATTCAAAGTACTGTTTACCTTCAAGGGCAGAGATGAAAACTTCGATGGAATCCCTAATTCACCATTTCAAGTTATGCACTGAAGGGTATGCTGTGCCACCTGGGGCGACTTACACGTGTGTGGAGGCACCTAAGGGGAATTTGGTCTGTACATGGTGGCCGACGGAACCTCGCGGCCGTACCGTGCGTTCGTGAGACCCAGCTGCTACACTCACATGGCAAGTTTGGCAGTGATGGCCAAGAGGAACATGCTCGCTGATGTCACCATAATGATTGCTTCTATCGACGTTGTTTTTGGTGATATTGATCGTTAGATTCATAAACAAATATTTTTGTGAAATAAAATACTGAAACATTAAATGCAAACAATTTATTTAACAATATTTTTAATACTTAGTTCTTTGTTACTTGTGTTTAAATTCGCATCTATCAAAATAAATACGTAATCATGGTTACGTACGTACATAACCGTAATAAGCTCATGTAGGTAGGTACTGGCTACGGTATATACTTATTCTTAATCCAGTTTTGGATCTTTCGAAATTGCTTACAATCGTGGACACATTTGATAGGTAGGTATAACTGCTTTGTTAAAATCGTTTTAATTCATACATTGCCATACTTAGGTACCTAGGTATATATCTTGTATTCGTTACCTCAAGACTACCATCTAGCTACCCATAGAGCCCGAGTTCATAATTTGATTTAATTGAAATATCAATAATATCTCAAGATTAATTTCGGTAAAACCGAACAGTGACCCTGCTTATAATATTTCCAAAAACGTCAGAAAATAGTTCATACAACTCTCTAAACATGCTGTAGGTAAACATGCTCATGTGTGCAATTAAATTGAATGCGCGTAGTGTCCAGTGTAGCATAGCAGATAAAATTTAAATTGTAAAAGTAATGGTAGCAAAATCATAATATTACAACTAGGTACGTATAGGTATAATTATAATATATAGCCGGGAGATTTGTTATACTTATAATGCTTTTATACATTGTGTCGTCGCTCATCACATTAATATCCTTATTCCTAGATGAAGCAAACGATCAATACAAAGTTATCGTTAGGTACTGCTCGCAACGATTATGTAAATATACAGTCTATAGACACCTAGGAATACACAACTGGAATGTATTGGTTCTTGTAATACAGACAATATATAAATTTTAATATAAAACTAGGTACTTAACTAGAATATGTTTTGATCTACAGTAAATATAGGTACATAAATACCTACGGCACATTTAATACATAATAGAACATATCGTTTAAACGTATCGTATAACGTTATCGTTTAAATATTCAGAGAGCAACACGGCTAGTTAAATTTTTCAAGCCTTAGAAATTTAATGTTTAAGAGCATTCAGAAGTATTATAACTTATCCATCACACATAAAATTTCAGAGCGACCAATATTTTTATTTACCCAACGTTTTTGTTGTATAAGTAGGTACGTAGCGACTCGCACGGGTGCAACTTTGGAAAAAACTGATGAAACAATAAGTAAAGTCTATAATTGAAGGTGGTCTGGTAACTTTTCATTTTTCATTTCTCCTTTTCCCTAAAACCGCACCCTAGCGAAGCTGGGGCGCGTCGCTAGTTACATAATATATTATATATATAATCCCTCCGTGAAAAAATAAATATCTAACTGATGGTAAAAACCGCACAAAAATCCATAACTTAAGTAATTTTTAAAATCATCGCAAACATACAGACAGGCAGATGCGACGTAGGACATGTTTTATAATATGTGTCTATTGATGCACATGTAATTAACAAAGTGCCTATTCAAATCTTTGCATGCGGGACCCTGTTTGCAGTGCTAATACCGAGTAAAATGTCGCTCTGCACAAGTAGGTACAGTCAAGGAAACTGAATCACTTACCAGGGTGTGCCAGGGTGAACCTTCGTGCTACTAATGTCATGGTGACATCCCATATATCTGCCAAAGAAATCATAGCAACATTGGTTATGAAGAGGTTCCACTCCACCCTGGCTCGTGATTCAGTTTCCTTGACCGTACACACACTATATGACCGGCATGCGCCAATGCATTGGCGCTGCAAGCTGGGCTATTCTTTCCTTAACGTGTGTAACTTAATCAAACAGGAAGTACTTTTCTCAGCAATTATTGTTTGTCATGCAATTATTATTGCCTCCTAGGTAATTTTTACAAACTCTTGATTTATCTAGTCATTTTTATTTATCTGTTTGCTTCAAATCTTACCAGTAAAATGTGTCTGCCCCATTTTAAGTAGTCGGATTGTTTTGAATTTAGGCAGGTATAAAATTTTCTATTTTAATATAAGTTTGTTTACCCACCTGATGTACTTAAAATTCCCAGCTACTTAATTTACTAATCTGCTGAATTTCAAATTCATCCGACCACTGGAAAGGAACAAAATTCGACTAAGTAGCAATATAAAACGGACAACTTATTTACTAAAATACAAACATTGCTAGTTAAATAAAAAAGTAATAAAAAATAATTATGAAAACCATCATCATCATTGCCTACCTAAAACACTGAGTTCCGTGAGTTCTGTACTGTGTCCTGTCAATCCACAACGGAACTCGCAGTTAAAATCCTACATACATATAAGAAAAGGACGGCCACTAGTCAAGGTCAAGTTAATAACTTCGCTCATACTTGCATATAAATAAAATTAACGATCGCATACCCAGTCCTCATCCTTATTCACGTAGCTCATAGGGACAAATTATAAATAATAAACAATTACTTAGTTAAGCGTATAAATAACATATTTTGGTCCTTTTTACGTTTGATCCATCAATATCAAATTCTCATTCACTGTGACATTTTCTCAGTGGATTCCACATAGATGCAAGAGCAAAGTTTCTGGAAGAATCTGAGGATGCAGCCGGAGAGTAGGTGATAACTGTCGGGTTTTGTCTCCCACTTGACGCAGAGGTAGTAGACAGGGATGCCGGATAGGAGGATTGCGAGTCCTATGACGCTGTCTATTGGTTTGTCGATGGCTGGGATGATGACTAGGCAAGCGATGGCTACGAGGAATAAGTACGGGACGACGATGTTGACTCGAATGGGCCGGGGGATATCGGGGCGCGTTCGCCGCAGCCACAGCATGCCGACCACGGACGCTCCCACCGAAAGCCACAGGGTTTGTGAGAAGTAATTGATCAGAGCGAACACGTTGCTTGTCGACAGCATCAGGAGAGAAAAGAAGCACTGAAAAACATATAATTGTAAGTATTTAAGTTATCATAGAAAATAAATTGTAGGTTTATTATTTATACTGGTAGGTAATAGTCTGAAAGATAGCCATGATCAGTTTTCTCATAGTTTCATCACTACAGGTTAGATGTTACTTATCTAGAAGAACATAGATAAACTAAATCCCATCATAAATCCTGTCCCATAACAATAGGGCCAGACTCATATTTTCTGATTCAGCCCGCAATTTTAGTCGTAGCGTAGTAGAAATAAGCAATCTGAGATATGTATGCATAGGAAAAATTCGTGTCTAGATTCCTGTCCAGCGGTGGTGTAGGGGTTATAGCACGCAGCACGGATTGCTGAGGACCTGGGTTCGATTCCCAGCGCTGGTCTCTTTTTCTGGTTTTTCTGTGCATCCATGTCTCAGTTTGTATTTTCGATATGGTTTCACGGGATACCCGTAAAAGTAACAAATTTGGAGTTGAAATAAAAAATACAAAAATACTCCAAAAACCAATCATAAGGTAAGTTTGTGTTAAAAAAAAGTGTTTTTTTGCTGACTGTACTTTTTGTTGACTGTACTTGGACTGTTATCAAATTATTTATTTATTATTTCAATTTACTCTTTATATTTATTTGATTAGGTAGTTCCGTTCGAAGTTCCGTTCTGCGGAGACTATCCTGCCTGGCCAGAACTCCAAAATTTCCCCATCAGACTATTGTATTGTCACCGGATTTATATGTGTCCAAAATGGTCCAAAAATGGTTTGCTAATTTCCAAGCTGTACATACATACTTACATACACGTGAAGATAAATAAAAGCTTGTAAAAAACGGTTAAAAAAGTTTTGATTGTCTTACCGTGAATATGAGCGAAGGTATGGGTGTCTGTTTTTCGATGTGGAACAGCGAGAAGAATGCGGGCATATGGCCCTCTTGCGCACCCGTGGCGAACAACCTCGCTGACGTGAACAAAACTCCATTTACACCACCAAATGTCGACAGTGCCACGAAGACAGGAATCACCCAACTCCAAGCACCGAAGAGTCGGTCGCCGAATACCTGCCAAATAAACATAAGTACATCTAAGATTGGAATCAAAGTTCACAGCGCAGCTCAAGTAGGTAACTATGTCCAAGCAGTGTCAAGGTACAGAACATAGGCAGAATGGAGTCACTAGGTCATACCACAGCACGCCTGGTGGTAACACGAGCGCTAATGCACAAAATATCTACGAATATCTAATATTTATAGTATCAACTAGGCATTGCCCCGCAAGCGACGATTGACTATTTTGACGGCCAAGTGACGTATTTTTACAACATTGCTGAATTATACATTGCAATGGAAAGTTCCTCCATTGACCAGATACACATACCTAAACCTTTACCTCCATACTAAGTTGATGTTTAAAGTTAAATTTAATTATCAGTCATCTTACTGCGAATAATACCATGTAGATATTTTTCTTAACATTTGACTTTGATTTAACGGGTTCAATGCACGTGCACTAACTATCCGCTACCACGTGTACCTACCTATCTAAGTATACCTACTCTGTTTATCTCTTATTTACACAAACTGATAGGTACAAAATGTGCTCAAGTGTATTATACAACATGTAACAAATCACTTACTGACCGGTCAGTAGTTATCGCATAATTAATTATAAGCAACTATTTATTAATAGAATGGTGCCAGTCGCTACTGAACTCATTACCTACTGAGGAAATGCTACCTACCTTACTATTATTCTGTTATATAATTTTCATATCAGGTCTTTCCTGTGACATCGTTAACTTGAGTTCAATCAAATTAATATCACACTACCTATAAGTACCGACATAAATACCTGGGAGGTACTGTATAAAGTATTCGAATGACTAATTCCGCTTTTAGAATTCAAAAGATATTGCACATAGCCAAATATTATATATGATTCAAATGTCATAAAAATCAGTTCTTACCAACCTGAACAATTTGCGAAGTGAAAAGCAGACGTTATAACGATAACTCATCTCAAATATTGGTGGCGCTTAAAAATAATCAGAAAATTCACTTAGCTGCGCTATCATACAAAGTCGTCTAGTGTTGACACAGACTGTAGAAAATACATTAATAAAGGTAAGTAAGTACATAGAAATAAAACTTACTACGATTTACTGCCGAAATAGTAGATTGTACAACAAGAACATAAAACGAGCCATTTTACCCAAGACGTTCATATAGACATGTCAAGGGGAAAATGGATTTAATGCTCGAGTTTAACACTCTGCTTTTCACTTCGATGGCGAGGATATGAAATAGCAACAGTGAAAACAATTGTTCATCCACTACGTAAATTTTATTTTTCATGCATTACTATTTAATTATTTTTTTTAGTTTTAGTGATTTATTTTGATTCATTTGATTTATTTTTAGTTTTATATAAATAAAAAATGTATTAAAAAAACATAAAGAACCTTCTTTGTTTGTGGCTGTTGACACTTTGGTCTTAGACGAAGATTTTATTTTATGCACTAGTGCATAAAAAGTCATTTTATGTCGCCTAGATCCAGCATAAACACCAACTTTACGAGCATGAGAAGTGAAAAATATTTTTAGATAGGTAGCTTGATTTCTCTTACCTACATGTTTTACGATTCCAAAACTCCCGCGCGGGTTATAATAGGTATCCACGTTTATTACGCTAATAAACCAATCCAAATTGCATCAACATCAACATTTTTCACACCCCTATAAAAAGTGGCGAGATATGAAAGTTCTATATTACTTACAACTGCCACAGCAGGATTTGATGCCATCTCGATTTTGGACACGACAGCGAAGTAGGCCAAGTTTGCCATGGCATAAATGATGGTCACGAGCGGCATGGCGATCCATATTGCGCGAGGCAAGTTCCTGAAACACATAGCGAAATGCGTAACGCATAAAAATGTTATGAGCAGGCGTTAGCGTGGCGGCAGGCGATAACAGTAGATTGCGGACGCTTGAGAATTGCGGCCCATTATCCCCTAGTTTTGTATCCTTCTTCTCTTCCTCTGATCTTCCAAAGAAACCTAAACCAAATCCGCATGAAAGCTATACACGCAGCTGAGTTGTGAAAAATTGGAAAAATTTGACAATACAGTTAGTAGTACTTATATACCTTAATACATATATTATATAAGTGTCATGTCGACATGTTATGCAGCGAATTTTTTTTTTCTCAAAATGCATATTTATTGGGGCAGTAAAAAATTCAACTTCTAAGTTAACATAATCAACAGATACAGTCGATAATAAAAGTGTTTCCATGTAAATTTACGGGGAATCAAAACCTTGTAGGTACTTTCAAATATCTAGAAACTGAAATTACTTACAACACAATCAACAAGAAAATTCTAAAATGTCTGCCTGTTTGTGTCAGTAATGTTCTAAAACAACCCCACACTGCGAACATATTTACGAGGGGGGGGGAGGGTTCCGCGAACACTGAATATTTAAAAATAGGTACCTAGAAATTTATATGGAACCCTCGGTGCGTGAGTCCCACTCGCACTTCGCCAATTTTTTACACATTCAATGAATTAAAATTTTAAGAAAAATTCAAAGTCAAAATATCTTCATTCAATTTAGGCTATAAGTGGCTATAACAAGCACTTATGAATGTCAAAAAAAATCTACCACTGGTTCGGAAAAACCTCTTTTAAGAAGAATCCGGCATGAAATTAGTTAATCCCGCTTAGACACGGATATCAATATTTTATTACTTCAGTACCACTAGCATGAGTTTACAGTGACCGTACTCGATAGCGACGGCGTAAATTATTTGTAGAGGCGCAATACCCCTAGTGTAAATTTTCGGTTACAACGTACGTGTCGATCGCGTACGCGTATAATCTCAATTTGTATGGAAACACGAACATCTCAAACGTTCCGCTAGAGGCGCTGTTCGTGTTTCCATACAAATTGAGATTTTAACGCGAACGCGATCGAGAAGTATTTTGTAGCCGAAAACTTACACTAGGGGCACTGTACAATTCTCCAAACAAATAATTTACGCCGTCGCTATCGACCACTGTAAACCAAGCTGTAAACTCATGTTAGTGGTACAGTCATTAAGTGTAAGAAAAGGTACCTATGTTATTTTATTTGAATTGCAAAGATGTAATGGTTCGAGATATCAAGAACCAATGTGAAAATGAGATTCCCGTGGTTTCTCGCGAACTGTTAGTGGAGATAAACGACTATGAATAATACATGCAATAGGGCGAGTGCTAAAGAATGGGCACAAGACACTATCATCCACTGTTGCTATAGTTTGGTAACGAAGGCCCGTATAACGTCTATATCGATTAAACAATACGGAACATTTTACTTTGACTCAGGGATTTTTTTCGTTCTGCAATTATCCATGTAAGGATAAATAGCGTGATTATTATGGCTGAAATTATCTTAGTTGAATGAAACAAACGTCCATTAAACTTCTAGTGTCAAGGTGTTAACTTACTTTACTTATTGAATTACAAATTGTGCATTTGTGCCTGCTCAGAATGCCCTGCAGCAAACTCAACGAATTAATAAAAAAATCGATTGGAAAATATAACGTAATTGAACTTACGTAATAATACCTACTTTGATTTATATTTTGTAGAACCATAATTTACTTAAAACTAGTAAATTGGGGCTCGATAACGATGGCATTTCTTCCATCATTAATGCGTAGTTGTTTTCCTTATTTTTATTCTTTATATTACTTCTATTTCAAAGGTTGCCTAGAAGAAATCGCTCTGAAGCGATAAGGCTGCCTATCTGGCTGGCTGATTACCTTGGAAATTTTCTATGTACCTACCTGTTTTTTCTGTACTGCTTACTATCTTATGATGTTCAATAAAGAGTCATGGTATACAGGGTGGAAAGTTGAGATGGGACAGCAAGGGCAGCTACTAGAGCCCTTGCTGCTACGCGAAAATGCTCTTAGGAGACCTTTACTAACTTTTTTAAGCGATGACAATCGACAGTCACAGATTTTTGATAAAATGTACAGTCAGCGTGAAAATCGACAAATTTGACTTTTATTATAATGCCAATCGGTCCCATTTCTATCAAGGATTAATCTGTCATCTCCCAGGATAACTGGATCAAAGGAATTTCGGCACAAATTTGTGCCTCTGGGAGAGGACAGGTTAAAACACTCTGAGACCAACTAAGCTTAGAGTACTAGAACACCCACAAATCAAACAAAACTTTTTCCATACAGTTCCTAGGGTACCTACTAATTTGCAAAGTGAAACTTTTGCATGTTGTTTTTTTACGAATATGAATCCTTTATGCTTAAAGAAAATTAAAAAGTATGTAGACAACTGAAAGCTGAAAATTTTAACTAAAGATAGTGTCTTAACCCAGTATTGCTAACCCGTCTCAACTTTCCACCCTGTATGTATTGTATTGTATTGTATTGTATGTACCTTTATACAGCGTGTATTGTTGATATAGCCTCAAACTGTAACCAGAATGAGAGTTAAGTGTGAACCGATATTATAACAAAACAAATCGTTAATTTAAAATTAACATATATTTTTTTTCGAGCAGCAATGTAATGCGTACGAGAGAAGCGTTCTGTGACAGCTGTCACATCAACAAGTGCGATGTTTTGAATAAAAACGAGTCGATTTGTAGCATTCGAACATGGCGGATGTAGACAGTATCTAATTTTGGCATTTCTGGTTTCTTTGGGTAGTTGAAGTATAATTATGATAGTGTTTTTATGCCGCGATTAACCTTAACAGTGAACAGTGATCACAAAATTATATTTTGCTCTCGTGTCTGACATTTTTTAATGCGCAAGTTGTCTCCACGTGGTTTCTGGAATTTTACTATCAAGTTGCAAAAACTACAATCACCGTACAACTTCGCTCCCAAAGAGAGCTTACTTCGACACTGGCGAAATTGTCGTAAAATAGGACAGAAGCCATATTTTAAATAAATAATAATAAAAACGAAGAGTTACCAAGGACCATAGCAGTACACATACATTGTAGTGATATATTGCGCGGTAATTTATGTTTTAAAGAAAATAATACCTCAATTTAATTTACTACTTAATGTTTAAATTCCTTTAAAAAAATACCTATAAGGTAAATACTAAAGTTTGAATTGTAAAAAAAAACAAGCTATATAATTCATGTAAAGCAGAATATAAATCTGTCGTCTCTCGAACATTGTACTCACTACTGCTAATACCACTTTCATTTGAAAACCCAACCAAGTGTGAGGGGTACGTGTCGAAGTGTTCACAAACCTCTTAAGGGTGGGTCGCTTGAAGGATTTTAAAGTCAATTCTCACATTTACTTAATTACCATTCCGTCTAGTTTTTTTGATCCCGTGGATCTGCAATTCATTGTCCCACTATATGTGTGGCAATCCTATTTATATTTAAAATTAATTCTATTGTATGTAAAAACTATAGGATATATCTTTTCCCCCGACAAAAACTGTTTTATAAGTGCTATTGTTCTCTCCTATGTCTGTCTGATGTTGATGTATGATGTGTATGTGATGTATATAGGTAGGTATATATCTGTAATGTGTGTAAAGTGTGTGTTGGTATGTGTGTGTGTGCATGATGTGTGTCTGTATGTCTGTGTGTCTGTGCGTGTGTGTGTGTCTGTCTGTCTGTGGCACCGTAGCTCTTGAAGGGTGGACCGACTTGATTGTAGTTTTTTAAATTGAAAGCAGGTTTTCTAGCGATGGTTCTTAGACATGTTTTATCAAAATCAACTTTTTGTTGGTTATAGACGGAAAAATCTGTACTTGACGACCTTGGATGAGACGTGGACGTTCTTTATGAATATAGTATATTTATTCGAATAATTTAAAGTGATTCAAAAGCACTAAAACAATTCTGGTGAACAGTAAAGTCCCTTTTTGGTTCGGACTGTTCATATAAAAAGGTACCGACAACTTATCCTTGTCGCAAAACGCTATAAATGTATATTATTTCTAAGAGTAACTACCTCGACAATCGTGCTTTTGTACAACAAGGCCTATTGAGCTCGTTATTTTGTTCTTGGAATCTATCCGCTTTGTACATTTATATTATCAGATATATATAGGTACCTACAAATAAAAGCAATAGTATATACAGGTCGTGCGCTTGGTATTGAAAATGTAAATACTTAAGAGGGTCATTTTGCATCGAGCTTTGCATGAAGTTTCTCCCTCTTTTTGCGTCGGGGGTTAAAAAGCAACCAGTTACCTAAGTTTACTATACTCGTAGCTTACACCAAAACATAAAGCTGATTGCTTTTTACGTAGCGTATACAATATAATTATGTTATATGTGTTGTTGTTACTATGTTATATTGTTGTAATCATGAGTTATGTTATTGGGTTGTTGTTATGTTATGTATTTCGTCCATTATGTTCCTAAAAACATTATTACGTTACATTACTTACTTTTGACTGTCGTTTTATCCACGTTTTATCAATAACATATATCGCACGACTATACATTAACATAATTCCTAAAGTATCCGCCACTAGCTATTCCGTCCATCTAGTCACTAGAAAAGTAAAAGGTGGTCTACAGTATATTTTTTGTAATATTCCTTGCACACAATAAAATCACGATTAGTTAAATTTTAGATTACTATTCTCTAAGATTATTTAATTAAAATGAACGCGTGGGTCTTAATTATCATTGTAGACTTACTTGTAAGGATCCTGCAGTTCCTCAGTGACGAAGTTTAGGTAGTTCCAGCCCCCGAAGGCGAAAAGGCCGGAGTAGAAAGCCAGGGCCACCTTCCCGACTCCGTAATCACCATCCCAGGCGTCTTCGAAGTTCTCCGTGTGACCTAATAGATGGAGTTATGTCTGGTTAGAATTTTTATCTGGTCTGATATTACTTGAGCTATTTCATTTAATTAAAAAGATAATCTGGGCGACCGAGCTCCGCTCGGGCTAGAACTCGGTAACTAGTGTTTTCCCAGAGATAAGACCAAGCATATATACATATACAAGAATTGCTCGTTTCAAGGTATTAGATAAATAGATAGAGATAGGAAACTGCCTGGATTAATATCTGCTACAGCGGCGGAGCGTGCAAAAATATCAGATACGTCCTACCGGCCTAGAAATAGAGTCGTATATCAGAATCTATGCACACTTTGTTGTGTCAGATTAAGGTGCTGGTGACTCGAAAACTAACAAGGGTAGGGTTTAAAAGGACTTGATATCTGTACGGGGCCACTGGGTTTCAGCAAAGTGTTCGGGAAGAATTCTGCGAGTTGAAACTTAGTTTTTTTGAACAACTCTGTAAAAGTTTTCTGCGACTCGGTTCAGGCCGTATTGGTTAGGGCCAAAACTTAAAAACCAATAAAATTTCGGCTTCTGTTTATGCTTTAATTATCTAAATGTTTATGGTTTGACACTATTTTATACACTTCACTCGCAGTCCGCAGTTAGTTATAGTCAGATCGACGAGCTCGACCCAAGCAGCGGCTTTGCTGCTTTGTAAGTACGAATATAGGTCACAAACTAAGATGATAAAGTAGAAAAAATGTACAATATTTTTTAAAAAATTCGCGAATTCGCGAAATTAATTCGTAGGTGTCAATGCACTCAAGGAAGATTTTTTCAAAATGGCCGCGCCACTTGGCAGTAAAATTTAAATATAGCGCTGCCACTCCTAAGGTTAGCTAATATGTTACTTATAAGTATAACTAAATTTATTAAAATATCTAACTTTATTTTGTAGGCTGTTAAATGTTATGTTTATGTTATTTAAATGTTATGTTTATGTTATTCAATAAAAACATGTTTCAAGACTGCATTCTTAGAATAGTTTCAATAAACTGCTACATACTAATACTTGAAGGTATAAGTATAAACGTAGGTAATGTATGGGATGATTATTGCATAAAGTTCATATACTTAGCATTACTTGTCATTGGTCATTGGAAAATTACGATAATGATTCCGTATGTATATAATAATATAACGAACGTTGGGTTCAAGGCACTGGAATGATATTCATTACCCAGGTAATCATTTTCTTCAGGCCATAAAATCTCAATTTTGGTATCTACACATATATATCATAAACCATCTCTATAATGCGTCCAAAACCTGGAAATTGTAGCCAGCAAAAAGATAAAATGTTTCGTTATAATAAAATTAATATCTTTGAAAATGTACATTGAAGTCCATTTTGTTATTTATTTTACCACATTTAAATTCCGGAACGTACAGTGGAGTTCATAAACTCGTGGGCAAAAATTTGATCAAAAATTTTATAGCAAAAAATTTACGGATTACAAAACACCACGAAAATAATTTTCTACCAGTCTGAAGTCGGTCTTTGCCTCGCACGAGCCAGCAGGAGTGGACCTATAGTCATCTACCTCACCTACGCACTTTATATTGGGCTTAAATCACTCCTGCACTGGCTCGTGCTGAGGCACCGACCGACTTCAGACTGGTAGAATAGTACATTGTGTCTTAAGGGCGGTAAATAAGGAATTAATTCTAGTATAGTCACCAGCATTAATATCTGCCACTGCGGAGCGTGCAAAAATATCTGACACGTCCTTCCGGCGCTAGGAATAGAGTCGTATCAGATATTTATGCACGCTTGTTGTGTCGGATGTTGGTGCTGGTGACTGTATCGCCCGTGCGACATACAATGTTTTTCATCACATTTGCGAGTAAAATTGTATATTTATAAAAGAAAAACTAATATTTTTTCAAAAATTGCCGATACCGCTGACTACGCTCTTGGAAGCATGTGCCCGACGTGCGCGCGCGGCGCGCTGCAGGTGCTGCAGCACGCCATGCAGTTACTTAACAAATTCATTCATCATGACTCATTTACCGACCACGGGTTTCATGACAAGCACATTAAGGTCGAGGGTTTTATTTGGGGGGTTGCAAGCAAGGTAGCCTGCATGTTAAGACACTGTTTACGAGCAAGTGTGATGAAAATTTATTTTCATGGTTTTTTGTAAAATATATATGTGAAGAAAAAGCGTACACTGTACATAATAACACACGCACACATTAAAAACTCGTAGGTATGTCTGCTCGTTTCATAATTCCACACCTACATCCCACACTCATATTTTAATGCTTCTCATTAAATACTTAACAGTCACATGAACTACTATTTTCACATCTCTACATTTATACAAGGTATGTAATAGTATTTAAACAATGCTTTTTAAGAAAAGAGGAGGCATGTAAAATGCAGCCCCTTCGTTGTATTTCTGTTAGTTAGAGATTTATTAATGTTTAATTTAAAATACAGCGTAACGTTACGTCTCCGGTTCAATCCGTTGTTCAACGGATGTGCAGATAGCGGTGGTTAGTCTCCATGCGGAGGTGGAATTGGCCCAGGTATGAATGCACACATAGCTGACGATTGTGATTGCCAACTCGATTAAAAGAAAAAACAAAAGAGTGGAATTATGCTCATTTTAGATTTTGCTTAAGCATATCTTGACTTGACTAGAGATGCAGCTACAGAGAAAAGTAAGAAATATTATAATTACCTAACCCAAATATCTGTGCTGTTGGAAACCCCGCTTTCATACGCGCAGGAAACTTTTCAAGTCGTGCGAAAATTTTCAAGTAGAATTGTATAATAGTGTCCTATTCTGCAAGCTATACAAGACATGGGTTTCTCGAAAACGACTCTACGGATTTGATAAAATGCGCAGAGAGTAGGGATTTTAAAACAGTTAAACGATCCCATTTAAGAAGTAATCTTCATTAATGTACTCAAAAATCATCCTACTTTCCCAGGTAGGTACCTACTAATAAGTAATAAAACAGATATTGAACTGGAAACATAATTTTTAAACTATCAACTTACCTATGCAGATGTAGTAGATGCCGGAGATGATGATGATGACGAGAGCGAGTAGTTTGGAAGACGTAAACACATCTTGAATACGCATTGTCCATCTGACACTGATGCAGTTGACTGCTGTCAGGATACCTGTAAAAATGTGTCAATCGAGATTTTTTTCCTAATGTTTTTATTTTTTATAGTAAAATTTTGCATTAACTTTACACCTCCAAAATCTCTTTATTTTTGAATAAAAAGATGGCCACGGACTAGGCAACGTGGCATAACTCTGGAAATCTACTCAGAGGAACAATCTGGGCGTTTACTGGCCCCTTCGAAACTGATGATGATGACTTTTTTATACTTATAATAACTCCACAAGTCATTGCTTTAGGTCAAATTGTAAAATTCACACATTAAAGAGAGACATAAAAAAATCCTCCTTCTTTTGCCTTGTAATTTTCTCTCTGTGTACCGGTTTTCTGTATCGTTTACTATAATTATTGTGGTGCACAATAAAGAGGCCTTTAAAAATCATTATAAACTAAGAACCTTCACACTGTTTTACTGCCATAATGAATTATCTTCATTCTCGATTATCTTTTGAATAGACTACTACTAAGTTTCTAATCCTAATGTTAACATAAATTAAAAAATAACACGTTGTTTATTAAAAACTATTTCAGAAGCGCAAGAAACAAAAAACAAGAATAGCTGCTCTCCAGTGTGGCAAAGCTTTTATTCTAAGTCGAATAAAAGCCCAGTTAAAATCAAACTCTTAATCTTATTTCGTTCAGTTTACGCCATATCCTCGAGCGAGACAAGTTAATTTTCGCCTGTATCTACAGTTGATTTGCTGAGCGACTTACTTCATCGCAAGTAATTAGGTTAAGTGACGCTTCCTCCGCCTCTGTCAGCGCGACGTGAGAGGAAGAAGGCAATGTAATTGAACGGCAAATTATATTGATTCAGCCGTGGGTAGATCTCGGAAGAAAATGCTATAGCTGCATAGATCCGTTAGAGCAAACAAATAAACATCACTTGCGAAAGTAACGTGATAATTCAGTTGGTCGAAAGTTCTTTAAGTTTAAATCTTCAAATTGATGACTTGAGGGCTTAAGATTACTTTTTTTTATCTGATTGTAATGCTTTGGAATTGCCAATTACATACTTATTTTACTTTTCGTTGTATTTTTCACAATGTCAACCATTTAAGAACTACAATTATTGCTAAGATAATAATTAAGTACCTAATTAAATACTGCATTGATGATGATAAGGAATTAATCATCTCCGAATTCATTACACATGTATTGTCTGTCTGATGTCTCTATCGTTTTCTAGAAGATACAATCAGTCAGACTAATGATACTTTCCTTACATTTTTATCTAATCAAAATCTAATAGTTTTAAGCAAGAACATAGTTACCTACCTACTTGTTCCCTTAAGATTTTATATTATTATTTCATTTGTAGAAAAACTACGATGAAATGTTTCACTTATATGATCTGAACTGCATATTTATGTTATTTATGGTCAAATATATTGAGCAGTAACATAGTTTAATCAAGGTATTCGTTGGAAAAAGTAAAGACAACAGCGATCAAACAACAGTTTTCGAAGCAAACAATAACAAGCACCGTGAGAAACTCTCAGAACGATACGTGAACGACTAAAGTGAACGCAAACCATTCAACAAGTCGTTTCTTCAGATCTCTGAATGAATTGCTTCCGCTCACATACATGAAATACCTACACTTGTGCTATAAACGATACTACCTACACCTTTAAAATAAAATTAGCGTATAAGTATTGCGGAACATGGACACTTCTACACAAATCGGCTTGTAAACTGCATTTTAATATGCAAGTAACCAAGTTAGTTAAGATAGTTTTGCAGTCACGTTCGTTTTATAAAGATACTTAATGCTTACGGTATGAGTTGCTAGAGTCAAAAGTCAATGTAACGTCACGAGAGCGATGCACTTCTTTAGTTGTACTACTGAGTCATACTAAATTTTCCATGATTGCTAATCGATATTACCCGTAGATTGTAAGATGTTTAAAAACTAGCACACCGAGAAACTTCAAAATTAGAATGCCCGGACCTATTCATCTTTCGATACGAACAGTACAAACTTACATCTATTCTGACCATTTCTGGCACGATTGTGAAAGGGATCTGACCTACCATCTCATTGTATCTACTAAAGTACCTGCACTTACAGAATAAAATATTGCTTTTATACTAGTTTCTCTGAGTAACCGGTTTTAGGTAATGTTTTCATCGCATTTTACTTTCTAACTACATCGCTATTAGCTTTCCAATTTTTCAAACGGCTTTATCTCTGTTTATTATTCAAACTTTACTGACAACAATTAACTGTTTTTCGCATTTACGTAGTTTTACACGCCAGGGTGTCGTACCAACTAAGACGTACAAAACAAATACTTAGATACCTATTGTCAAACAAACATACTGTTGATAAAAAACAAAATGTTATTTTATATTTGAATTGCTCTAGTAGGTACGAGAACTTATATTGTACTAGCTTTTGCCGTAGAATTCGGTTATCGCACGCTGTTCCCCCGAGAACTGTGCATTTTTCCGGTATAAAAAGTAGCCTGTGTCACTCTCTGGCCCATAAAATATCTCTATGCCAAAAATCACGTCGATCCGTCGCTCCGTTTCAACGTGAAACACGGACAAACATACGAACACACACACTTTCGCATTTATAATATTAGTAAGTATGGATTGTATTATACTCTAGTAAAAACTATGTAAGTAAGTATCTGTTTTAGTGGGTAGGTACCGATATCTTCGCACGCACACACACACACACACACACATACACACAAATATCACGCCTGTATTCCCAAATGGGGTAGGCCACTTTTAGCAATCCCACCTAACCCAAATACCTTTTCAAATTAATAAAAAGAACAGAACAAGTTTGCCTGATGATAAATGATGTTAATTCTTAACATTTTTTATATTAAGCATTTTATTCCGTTTATCAATCAACACTTACATAAACAGACAGCTGCCAGGATCTTGACTGCATCCTGCGGCGGGTTGCATTCAGGGAAGAATGGCTTGACAACATAATGGCCAAAGGTCAGCGCCACGATAGCTTGCGTGGTCGGCCTGATGATGAGCAGGGCTATCCAGAGGCGGAGGAAGGCTGGGAGGGGGCCAAACGCAGCGTAGATGTACGCATAGTCCCCTCCTGAGCGCGTGATGGAAGTACCGAGCTCCGCGTAACACAGGGCTCCCAGAGTAGACAGAAGACCGCACACGAGCCATATTAATAAAGACGCAGCTACGGAACTGTAACAAAAGGAAAACACAATTATCATTTTACATATTCTGGTACAAGAAGCCAAAAAATATGTAGACTAAATTTTAGATAGTAGATTTGATTACAGACAGACAGACAACGGGACAGGTGGAACAAAATAAAAGCTTGTAAAAAAAAATACAATACATATATTAAGTAAATCGAACAAAATATGAAGTTACAACGATTGAACACGATGTTCAAATAATATTTCCAACTAATGCCATGACCCTTTCCAAAGCGGTAGCTTTACTGCTTTAATTTTACCAGTTTGACCAGATTCTAGTCTCACAAGAGTTGCACGCAAGTGCGCTAGTAATCTAGCTAGAGTCACATTATGGTAAGCTATCTGTAAGATGATAGTTTATCTCATCAATCAAGATAATATTTCTCTAAGACAACACGCGGTATGTCAGACAATAATCTAGTATACAAGTATTAAGTACATACGTAGATAGATACCTACTCATCTGCTTGGATATCGCTTAACCTCAATGTTTATTTATGCATCTGTAGGTATATTTATATGTTACACTATTGTCCTCAAAGCTCATGCGGGCCACTACTCGGTGTTACTATGAGTGAATACGAGTAACCTTTAATATAGGTAAATATCTTACTTTATCAGCGTTATTTTAGTTTACGGTAGGTATATACTTAAGTACCTACTTCGATTAGGTGCTTATAATTTTTATGCAATAGTAAAATCTGAAATGCTGCGTGACAATGATATTACTCATAGATGTCAGAATTTCCTTTGCGTGGTTCTAATTTAGCTCTATATCAAACAGTTGTCAATTATTAAGTCTTAATTGCTGAGAGCAGTACACACACATGGATTTTTTTAACTATGAGTCACTGTTTTCCCACTAATTCCGGCTATTTGAGTACGTAAAATCTTGCACTTCCTACGCAAACTGAAGCGACACCTTGATTCTTAATATCAGTGGAAGTTGAAAATAATATTGGAGAAAATGTACAAAAGTATTTTTTCTTCGATGTTTTAGGTCTTTCAGAAAATGTTTAAAATATCCTGGCTAATTCTTAGTTAGGTTGTCTTACTTTACGATAAAGCAAAAAAAAAACCGGCCAAGAGCGTGTCGGACACGCCCAAAATAGGGTTCCGTAGCCATTATGAAAAAATCAAGTAATATTTTTCAATGGATTTCGTATTTTATACGGAATCTTCCAAGTATAGGTATATTTTATACCTTAGGCTGCTATTTACTCTTAAAATACTAATAATTCCTAAGCAAACTTAGCCGTTATAGTTTTCCTTGTAAGTTTGATATACTTACTACCGTTGTGAATTTTTTCAAATTTTTCCACTCACCGTTTTAGATTTTAGAGGGGGGCGGGGACGCCCTATTTTAATAAAAATTTGCACTTTAAAGTTGAATATTTCGCAAACAAATCACAGAATCGAAAAAACGGCTTAGCAAACCCCTAATGGTTTTAAAATACGATACGCCACACTATAGGGTTGGATGAGAAAAAAAAATCACCTTCACTTTACGTCTATGGGAGGTACCATATTTTTTTTTTGTATTTTTAATTGTACTATTTTGTCGGCATAGTTTATATATATATCCGTACAAAATTACAGCTTTCTAGCATTGATAGTCCCTGAGCAAAGCCGCGGACGGACAGACAGACAGACAGACAGACAGACAGACAGACAGACAGACATGGCGAAACTATAAGGGTTCCGTTTTTTCCATTTTGGCTCCGGAACACTAAAAACAACGAAACGTTTAGCCGTCGACTGAAAGACCTTTGGATAGAAAAAGCGTTCATTCTGGTAGTGAATTTTTGAATGTGATAAGTTATTTTAATTATTATAATTAGTAACCGACTTCAAAAAAAGGAGGAGGTTATCAATGCGGTTGTATTTTTTTACACTATTTATTTTATGGTTTAAATTATTTTTATTCTTTGATATTTAAAATTGTATTCCCTTTTAACGAGTAGGTACTTTAATAAATAGTTTAGGTAGTTTATTTATTGATTAAATAGTCAGTATGTTTTTACAAGCTTTTCTTTAGTTTTACTTGTCCCATTGTCTGTCTGTCTGTCTGTAATCAAATCTTGCAAGTTGAATTCGACTAACTTTCAGTACTTGTATTGACTTGAAATTTGGTATACAATGATGAAATTGCGTGACAATACAATAATCGGGTAGTGGCATCCTGGTAGTCCGGCCGGGATCGTCTCCGCAGGACGGAACTCTTCACGGCTAATGGCATCAACTTGAAATTTGGTATGCACATGTAGTTTGGGTGTCAATACAAGTACAGTCAACAAAAAGTATAGTCAGCAAAAACAGCTTCTTTTAAAAATATATTTTTTGCTAAAAACTTTTTAATAATATTATTTATTGTATTATTATTTATTGTATTTTAACTAAGACGATATCTAGTAGAGAATCTATCATAATTATTTTAATTGTTGTTTTTTTTTCATACCTTCCATAATATTTGTATTTTATTTTTTATTTTATCATTACGTAATTTTGATGACTTCAGTGTAAATTCTTGTAACTTAACTTTTATATTTTATGAAATATGATGTAATATTATGGAGAATGAATAAATACCTAAACTATATGTAGGTAGTTCTTCCTTTATATACATACGTAACATCGACCGATTAAAGGAGTAATATGATACTAATACCATAGTTGATGAGTGCCCCCACCAAGTCTACGCTGTGGTTACATTACATAGGTTTCAGGGGCTCTTTGTATGTACCCAGATTACGAACGGAGTATCTTTAACTATTTATCTTTAAAAAAAACTATGGGTGGTGAAATAATGAAGGGTCACTTGGGTCATACACACACACACGATTACACAGTTCAGTGTCTGGCTAATATTGAGTAAATATAAGAAAGGTACATCTTAATCTGAACTTGACTGTTCCAGGCATGAACATTGTATATCTACAGGAAACTGTAATATTAATTAGTCTTAATTAATATTACAATTTCCTGCACCTAAACAATGCCTGCCCCTTCACGTCTGTAAGTAACACTATCATGTAGGTTTGAGATTTTCTTAGCAGCATACTATCCAGTACCATTATTATCATCATCATCAGCCGGAAGACGTCCATAGCTGAACAAAGGCCCTTAGAACGCCACGATGAACGAAAACTCGCCACTTGCATCCACCGGTTTCCGGCATGTCTCACGATGTCGTTAGTCCACCTGGTGGGATGCCTAAGCCAACGCTTCGTCTTTCGGTTCGTGGTCGCCACTTGAGGACTTTTCTCCCCCAGCGGTTATCTGTTCTTCGAGCGATGTGGCCCGCCCATTGCCACTTCAACTTGCATATTTTTCCAGCTATGTCGGTGACTTTAGTTCTTCGATGAATTTCCGTATTCCGGATTCTATCGCGCAAAGAAAATCCCGTAGTGTACCGTTGAGCCTGATAGAAAATGTAAATTGCTTCTAATTCATCATTGGAAAGTTTAATTATATCACTTATGGTGTAGAACAGAGGTTTTCAACCGGTGTGCGTATAATATTTTCACTTGCGATCGCCGCGAAGTGTAGGTACACGATTCGTACAAAAGGTGTCAATGAGACCCTATTAATAAGCCTCCGCTGTCCGTTATGTTATACTTACATGTTATGGGTAGGTATACTCTACAGAAGATGGTGTACCTACTGCCAAATTTCACTTAGCAACCAACCTTTCGCCGAAGTATCATTTGGCAACCTAATCGTTGGCATAACTTTACTTCGCATTTTTCTTATTTCGCAACATTTTTATATTGCAAAATTTTACTTCACCACACTTTTATGTGGCAAATAATTATGTAGCAAATGATTAGCTTAGGCAAATAACAAATTGTCAAATAACATTTGGCCTATTTTTATATTGCAGTTTAACTTCAATTTGATTTGTGCGAGCGAGCGAAGCGAGCGAGCAAGACGGTTCAGAGCAGAAGCGACCTGGATAGTTTAGGTTCAGATGGCTAAGGCGGGAGCGAAGCGGAGCGTAGGTCCCGCCTTAGCCTTCGATGTTAGGTTTTTTTTTATAGCAGCCAGGATAACTACCAATAGGAAATCAGGTTGGATGTCATTCAATATGTTGCTAAATTAAGGTATGCCAATCAATACATTTGACAAAAACATAAGTGACATCTTAAAAAAATCCAGGTAATAATTTGCATAATAATAATTTATCAAATCATTAGTTGGGAAATAACATTTCGCCTTAATAAAAATATGGGACAAATAGTTTGGGAGCTAATGATTTACTAAACAATTTTCGCCGAAACATTAGTAAACTACAGAAGATACTCCCTTTACATACTCTACGCGCCAGTCCGACTCACACTTGTTTATTTTTACTGGTGTTCCGTGAAACTTTTATGAACGAAAAGAGTGCCGTTAAAACCAAAAGGTTGAAAACGCTTGGTGTAGAAAGTAACAAGCGCAGGAAGTCATCTATAAACAAGAATCATCAAAATCGATCATGCGGGCCGAATTGAGGACAGCATCTACCTACTTACGGTACCTTCTACAGTACAGCGGTCTCGCTAAATCGAAAGACATTCTTTCATTTCTTGCATAATAAAACCTTAGTAAACGTCCACAGAGTTACAGGGTTTCGTTGATCGTTATTTAAGGGGGATGCCATGACTGTTAGCCTCCTGAGGCTTGACGTAAAAAATCTGTTTTCTCAATTTGATCCAAACATCAATCAAGTAAAGTTCATTTTTTTTTTATGTCCGGACTGGGGGATCCATTAATTTGTCCATATAAAACATACGGATACGGTCATGGCAAACTTAATCAGGTACAGTCAAGGGCAAAGATATCGACACAGCCAAAGTTGCAAAAATATGTATATGTCGGCGGCCGATCGTAAAATCCGCCAGATCACGAAATTCCTAGGCATATCGTGAAATGCCGCCATTTCATGAATTGGCTAAGGGACATCCGCCATATCGTTCAAAACTCACCGTTTAGCGATTTGCCTAGTGACGTTTAGGCAGATCATGAAATTCCTAGGCATATCATGAAGCGCCGCCATTTCATGATTTGGCCAGTTTAGGCAGATCATGAAATTCCTAGGCATATCATGAAACGCCGCCATATCGGTTCTGGCACTTCGCCGGCCGCTACCGCGGCACGCTCGCTTCGCTCGCTCGGCTCGTGCGTCGTGATCACAATTAATACTAACCACTCCTCGCTTCGCTCGTCGTACCTAAATTTTTCTATATAAATAAATAACAACTAGTGAATACTTTATCAACAAAATACTAACCTCTAAAATATGGACAGACATCCATGGTTTTTTCATATTGTGCACAGAATCCGTTTGATTCACATAAAAAGAACGGAGCTGATGTTCAAAAGTTTGCACTTCTATTTTGAATTCAATCACTAGTTTCGGTTTAAGGATCATTTTGTTGCGACGCCGACATTTTTCACGCGCTAAACAAACACGACCGGTCAGCTGGTCACGGCCGCCATTGCATACGCAGGGCCACCAGTGGCCAAAAAAGAAACTATTTTACGATGTGCCCGGTATAGAGCTAGGAATATCGACGAATGCGTTGCTCTAATCGATCTGCCGTATTATTTCTCAGGCACATCGTGATATGCCTGGCCAACGTTTAGGCATATCATGAAATGGCGGCGTTTCACGATATGCCTAGGAATTTCGTGATCTGGCGGATTTTACGATCGGCCGCCGACATATACACGGCCTTAATGTTAAGTGCATAAAGTCGTGTAAGTATACATATTTTTGCAACTTTGGCCGTGTCGATATCTTAGCCCTTGACTATACCAGGGTGGAACCTTTGTGCTACTCAAATGTTATGTTGATATCCTATACATCTGCCAAAGGAATCATAGCGAAATTGGTTATGATAAGGTTCCACCCTGGAACGTGAGTCGTGACTCAGTTTACTCGACTGTACAAAGCAGTTAGTTATATAAGGAGATAGTAACGTGCGCTTTGCTCTACATTTATTGGGGTTTGGCGGTTTATGACACAAGAATAAACAAAATAATATTGTGATTGTCATGGTAATAAGTGTGACAAGTCTATAAAATGATCGAAATTGATGTGACCACAGTCGAAGTCATAAGTACAGCTATCACGTCAAATACATACTTACACGTTGTATAATTATGTACAATCAAGAAAACTCATACAGGTACCTGGGTGGAACCTTTGTGCAACTAATGTCAGTTATCAAAATCATTAAGCAAAATTTATTATGAAAAGCTTGCACCCTGGTATGTACGTGATTCACTTTCCTCGCCGTGGAACAGTAATATGAGACGTGAACGTGAGACGTGCATATGGCTAAAAAGGCACAATATGTGTATACATATATTTATTTTCCAATTAAACAAAATATAATTGATTCAAAGGGTCAGATAAAGGTTAATCGTTGGTTAGTTTTACATACAAACCTAAACTTAGTAAAATTTACGAAAACACAAAAAACGTCGCATAAGTACGTTATAGCAGGAAACACAAAAAAATGCCGTCATCGATACAAGAACGTTATATTCCTCTTATTATGATTTCACGTTCTACACCATAAGGTTAATGGTGTAAAGAAGTATATTATGCGTAATTGTGACCTTGACTGTGTAAATTTTTTGTGGGAAATGTTTGGTAGTTTAAGCGTTACGCATTCGCGTGACAGCTTTGTTTTGGTATTTGTTTTTAGGAACTGATTATGGTTGTTGTACACATGAGTACATATTACCTACTTTAAAAATGTGGTGCTAAAAAGATAAGCTTGGCAACTCCCGTCGTGAAGTGTTCTCTGATTACTTGATGCTATACGCTCAGTGGATTAGCATTCTACCATGAGTTTACAGTGACCGTACTAGATAGCGACGGCGTAAATTATTTGTATGGAGAATTGTACAGCGCCTCTACAAATAATTTACGCCGTCGCTATCGAATACGGTCACTGTAAACTTATGGTAGTGGTACAGGCCCTTTTACGAAGTGAAAAATTCGAACTTCGTCGTCCCGCCACAGAATAAGTAATAGTACAAGTAGTCCCGCTGGCGCTTATATTATTCAAAACGAAAGTCAGAGGGACGGTACGATACGAACTTCGATTTTCGAATTTCGTAGTCGCCCCTCTGCGTTTACTGCGGACACCAGAGGCGTGACGTGAACATTTTCGCTAGGAAACCGGAGAGGCACAGAAACGTGAGTTAGACCGGTAGGTATATCTTGTATCCAAATAAAATTTTATCAAAAAAAAAACATGACATAAATGTATAAATCCGAAGACACCTAGCAGTTAGGTTAGTGTACAAAAACGTTGCCGCAATACTCATCGACGTTACCTACGTAAATAAATCTGATGGGAATCAAGTTGTTATAGCGCCACGCCACGGACTCTAACATTCTGCCCGGGATTAAAAAGGAATATACTTTGCTTTATACAAAAACTAGTATGCTAGGCCTACAGGCTTCGTTTGGCAACAGGTGTCAGCGAGCAGGTTCCACAGCCTTGGCCCTGTTGCTAGCTCACTAACGCAGTGCGTTCACCGAACCAATCTCGACTCGATAAATGAGTTCTCTCATTAACATCAATTTACGATTCTTGTTTAAGAATAATGCTAAATTTAGCACTCTGTCCAACTTAGAATCAACAATGCTTAATAAAATAAAGTTAGACGATAATATGTAACAAGATGAAATAGTGCCAACTAAAAGCGAGAATTTAAATGTTTTTTGATATTTTTTTCTTAAATTGAGCAATTCGTAGGCAATTTTACAAGTTTTTTTTAGTTGCGTGGGGTTTACCCGAAGAATGAGAGATTTAATGTCAGTTAGGTATGACTTCGACGAATGCAACTCCTCGGAGTATACACAAGTTTTGCCATACCTGTCATCCTGATGTCATGTTAAAAATTAAGGCAAACCGGTGGGAATCGTGTTGTTACTACACCACGTCACTGGTTGGTATTATACTACTCAGTAAAAGTTGAAAACTTTTGTGAAGCTTCCAATGTACCATCAGCCAAATAGTGGTCTATCATTTTTTAAACAAGTTCCTATCAAATTAAAAGGTATGTCGCTAAAGTCGAACTTTCAAGTTGACAGACACATCTATTAGCATTATTGTTTTATGACATCTTTAGGGTGGTAGACCACATATTTGGCTGATGGTGCAGTGCATTAATTGTTGGTAAGAAACCAGTATTATTTCGCACCGAATTTTGCTCGCTCAATGTATGCAATGCCAGTAGCCAAAACAAAGTTGCCTTCTCTCCAATAGCCAAGTAGGTACTCAGTGAACATTGACATACGAGTATGTTCCACCTTTAAGTATCAAGACGTACCATAAAAATTACAGATATAAAAATAGTGGATCCGATAAGCGGAAGCAATAACATGACTTAGTGATCAGGGTTTAGTGATCTTAGCATTGACCTGCATTGTACCTACACGTTACACACGATTAGATACGATGTGTGAATAACACGAAGAAAATTTACAAACGCGCTAACATAAACGGTAATCGGTACACATACTATTAAAATCATACATCAGCATCAGTTGCAGCAGATATAGTTAAAGAACAAAAACATTTTCATTCCTGCTCTGTGTCTGACAGTCAGTAGGTAGGTACCAAGTTTTCAGATTCCGGCACATCAAAAAGTCAATAAGTCAATTGAGGTACGCAACATGAATTGGATTTTGGTTCACATTTGTTTACCGTACTACCTAAGTTTAAGAAGCTCTTGAGTAGAATGATCAAAGTAAAAAAAAAAGGCTTTTCTCGTTTCACACTATACTCGTAATCGTAGGTAGGTACGCACTAAAGGAAATGTTACCGTACAATCAGCTGCAGGGGAAAGGCCGTTGACTTCTGTGTACCTTATCTATTTACATATAAATGTCGATGAGAAACCCTGCCCTACCCTATAACGGCAGTAAAGACATCCTTTTCTCTGCACGTGACCGTAGTATGGTCATTTTACGATTGGAAGAGCCAGAAGAACCAGGGTCGCGGCACCCTTAATAACATCTAACCGAGCTCACATCAATAAAGTTAAGCATATCAAAGAAAGTTCAGATTAACTTTGTTTGCTATGCTGAACTATATTGATGTGAGCTCAACTTAAGTAACAGGTATGTTTTTTGTTTTGTGTTCATTACTTAAACATTCATTATTTTACAGATTGTAGACCAATAAGTTTCAGCCAAATTAACTGCAATTCTTCCAAAACTGTAGATGACATTCTCACATTGACGTATCTTTTTTATTTTTGAACCGATTTAAATGAAATAAACACTAAATGTTAATTCAGAAGACTTAAACTCAATTCGTGGTTACCGCGTCCACGTCAGTTAAGCCGTTCCTGAGATTAGTGCGAACAAACGCACAGACAAACAAATAAATAGAGTAGAATTGTAATTTTAAACTTTAACTTTTTCTCAAATATTTTCTATGTACTGACACCTACTTGTTACAGTTTTATTATATGTATAGCATTCATAGCTTAAAGAAGACATTAACTGTGAATGAAAACTCTACCTTGTTTGACCCCAAGGTCAGGGTAGGTTGTTCTCCATTTTTTTTACGAACATGTGTCAACTAGTGCTATGTCTTATAGGTACTTATTCATTTAAATAGGTGCCACCCAACATTTTGATCACAATCTAAAATACAATTTTAAGCTCCAGTGTCAGTAATTAAATGACAGTATCGACTCACTCCCGAATTGGACACGTAACAGATGGTATTTGATAGGTCGTGCTCATAACTCCGATCGGGTACGTATTATAATGTATAAATTTAAAACACATATCGGTTGAAATACATACAGTTGAAATATCGAAAGTTATAAAACATAATGGTTAAAATAAATAATAATCAAAATTCATAAAGCACGTTTTTCATATTGGTCGAAATACATACAATTAAAATGACTAAGTTCACAATGTATATGTTCAGAATGTATACAATCAGAATATTATAATAGTTGAAAAAATAACAATTAAAATCCTATAAGTAGTGTGTTTTTCATAATGGTCAAAATACATACGATAAAATGCCCATGTTAATCATCATCTCCAGTCTATTTACGTTGCATTTGCATGTTAAGATCAGAAAAATTAAGGACTATAAGACAATGTCGACAAAGCTCCGCTTCGCGGAGCTCCTATTCCGCGTAGTTATGGCGCTTCGCGCCTGGACAAAACTCTAACCTAACCTAACCTATGATACCGACTGATCGGAGGCCGTATCGTCGAACAACCGGGCGCTTGCCATCGCTTTCACCATTTTATACCACCCGACAGAAAGAAATACCTAGTTAATGCGATAGCAAGCGTCCGCACGTTGGACAATACGGCCTCTGGCGCTGATTTTTTGTTAAGATTACTTAGTAAGTACCTTGCATTTTAAACTAAGGTCTCGTCGTCGCACCTAAAGTTTATATTCAATTAATGCTCAGTCATTAATTGAATATAAACTTTAGGTGCGACGACGAGCGTAGCGAGGAGGAGCGTGTTAGGTTCAACTATGACCAAAACCAGCCAGAATTGTATTATATGCATTTATATTTATGAAATTTCAGTGTCTATTATGTATTTCTACCATAATAGAAAACATACTGAATAGATGTTGATTGATATTTATTTTTTATAATTTTATGTATTTTGAACTTATACATTATCAGCATATGTAATGCATTGTAACTATTATATATTTAGACCACTATGCGTTTCAAGATTATGCGTTTAGAACTTATGTCAAATAACTTTATATATTTTGCTACATTATATTTTATAATTTTCGGTATTTCAACTGTACCTATGTATTTAAACCGATATGTATTTTAAATTTATACATTACAACACGTACCCACTCCAATCCTATGTATCGCCATTTATTGCGAACGATCCTGACTTGTCTTAAAAACTCTTGGGCAAATAAGGAAACAAGGTCTTTAGCTACGTCGTAAAGTCAGACCGACTTATTTAATTAGGTAACAAAAACATTTTATCTTGTAGGTAAATGGGTGTGTTAAAACTAAAAATACACTCGTGTTTAAGCATAATGAGTATGTCGGAATATAACTAAGCCTTTTTTTCAATCAAACTAATTTTTGTTTATAATTAGTCAATATCGATGAAATAAATTATAGAAAATATGTTGTCAAACAGCTACATTATCTTACTACTTATGTAATGTAAAGTTAAATTTATTGGGTACAACAAAATCTAAATGTATAAACACCTAACAGATTCAATGAAAGGTAGAGTCGAAATTACTACAATGTCTAACTACTCTAAAAAAATCGCACCAAATTTTTGTAGGTACAGTCGCCATCAGATATCTCGGAGCGGCCAAGGTGGTCAAAAATATCATCACATGCACTCTATTATTAAGGTATTTAAAGTTCATGTTTCGATATTTTTGATCACCTTGGCCGCTCCGAAATATCTGATGCCACTGTACTTATAGAAGTGCGGATTTTTTTAGAGTAGGTAGACATTGTAATAAATAGTTAATAATTTCGACTCTACCTTACATTGTTTCTGTAAGGTATTTATCCATTTACATTTAGATTTTATTGCATACAACAAATTTAACTTTATTTATATAAATAGCAAGATAATGTAACTGTTTGACAACATACATTTTCTACAATTTATTTCATCTATAGTTATTGATCATCATCCCAGCCTATATACGTCCCACTGCTGGGCACAGGCCTCCTCTCAGAACAAGAGGGCTTGGGCCATATTTCCCACGCGGGCCCAGTGCGGATTGGGAACTTCACACACACCATTGAATTGCTTCGCAGGATTGTGCAGGTTTCCTCACGATGTTTTCCTTCACCGCAAAGCTCGTGGTAAATTTCAAATGTAATTCCGCACATGAATTTCGAAAAACTCAGAGGTGCGAGCCGGGGTTTGAACCCACGACCCTCAGCTTGAGAGGCGATAGGTCAAACCACTATGCCACCACGGCTTTTTTTTTTTTTGTTATTGACTAATTATAAACAAAAATTAGTTTGATAAAAAAAATGGCTTAATAATATTCCGATGACTTCAAGCAGAGTTTACTTAGTCTTATCGCCTTCTTAAATAATGTTGATAAATCCAGGAATATAAGATTTTCAGTATTTTAATAATAATTAGCAATTGTTACTCCTGCTCTACTATAAATATCGGTTTACTTATGTGCTAAAGTATACCTACTTTATCATAGGAATATTTTGTTTGTTTCCATAATGTACGGATCATGTTATTAATGTTTACCTAACGTGAGCATTAATAATTTATCTTTTATCAGTCCAGGCTAAAAGTCAATGGCTTAAATTATCTCCCTACTTACCTACACCTTAAACATTTTCATAGAGTAGTGAGACACGCAGAATCGCACCAGTAAAGTTTCACACTTATGGAGTGGTTGCCATGGAGCTGGCACGTGCAAACCTATAAACACAATAGGATGATGCAAGATAGGCGGGAAATTTGAACACTCAGCTTACCCGGTGTACTTGTACACTCCCGTCGGTGAAATAAAAATGCCGGAACCAATAATCGTCCCGATTATAATTCCAACTCCATTGAACAATGTTATTTTACGTTTCAGAACCACTTTATCGTCACCGGCGTGCGTCTCCCCCATTCCGCAAAAATCAATCGCGCAACGAGCGCGTAACGCACGTGGGCTCGAATATTAGACGCGCGATTGTACCGCAGCGGCAGCTCGCACTGACCGGACGACGGCAAGTCACCTCGCCACGGAATCTCTTACAAGACTGAATCACTTTCAGTTACCATTTTTACGATCTGCTAAACTGGAATGGGCAAAGTTGTGTTGACGTCAGGCATGGCCATGGTAAAGTTAGTGAGCCGACCGCGCTGCTGCAGTAGTGCCAGTGTGACTGGCGATTGCCGAATGTGCCGACCGGGGAACTTGTGGAGCGCCGAGCGCACCCGAGCCGGCGCGACGGCGCCCGACAGAGACGACGCTTCGAGAATGCCTAACTCGCGAGAAGGACAGTGAACTCTCAGATTCACGGAGGCTACTGAGTGGGTGCCGGCAAAATTCGAATATGAAAATAAAAGTAATGAAGATGAAGGCGCATAATTTACGAATTTCTTAGTAACGTCAGATAAACCTTTAACGCGGTAAATGAACAACACTTATCGATAAATCATATGATTGACCTTAGGTATTGTGAACATAGTTAACTGTATAATGTCATAATTTTACTCGTTGTTAGGGTTCCGTAACTCAAATGTAAGCAAAGGAACCGAATCAGTTCCGCATTTTTGGGTAGCTGTCACCACTATTGTCTAATTACTAACGTAGGGCTATTATGGTTTCTTGCAGCCGTAAAAAAAAAAATCCACGTTGTCAAAATAGTGTGCATTTGTCTTATTTTTAACCCCCGACTCAAAAAGAGGGGTGTTATAAGTCTGACCGCTATGTGTGTCTGTGTGTATGTGTGTGTGTCTGTCTGTCTGTTGCACCGTAGTTCTTAAAGGGGTGGACCGATTTGAATGCGGTTTCTTTTTAATTGAAAGCGGGTTTTGTAGCGATGGTTCTTAGACACGTTTTATTAAAATCGGTTCAGCCGTTTTTGAGATGTTGATTACACTCACACGCACGCACATACAACCCAGTGGCAGACGAACAAAGACGGACAGACAAACAGCATAGGCTACAGCCTTCCTACAGGTATGGAACTCTAAAAAACATCATTACGAAACGAGATCCAATATTGCATCAGATACAAACTAAGGAAAAACGGGCAGAAAGTAGGTACCTAGTATTATTCTTCGTAAAAGACACCTTTTCCTTTTAACTATTAATACAGGCAATTTGCAACTTTACAAAGTGAACAAAGCATTTTACACTATAAAAACTTTTTTGCTGTAACTGTTGGATTGTGCCTACAAAACGCGTAAGAGTTTGTTAAAAATATCGCTTTCGGTATTAAAAATGCACCGATACTTTTGTACAGTCAGCAGCAAAAGTGGATGAGCTGTTAATGTGCTCAAAATGATCTGCATATGACTCTACTACTAAGGTAAAAAAAGAAGAATCCTGAGTTCATTATGCAAGTAGCTAAATCTAATTAAAGTTATATTAATTACTAGCTTTTACCCGCGGCTTCGCACGCGTAAACTATTCGGTGTGGTAGCTACAATTGAAATTTTCGGGATTTTACAAAATTCCCCTGGAAATTTCCAATATTTATATCGTGGTCTTCATTGAGGTTGTGTTGTGAATAACTGTACAAAATTCAAGACCCTAAACCCAGTGCTGAAGTTTCAAAAATTTTCCCTATCCAAATTCAAATGCAATATTCAAATTCAAATCATTTATTCAGTAAATAGGCCGCAATGGGCACTTTTACACGTTATTTTTTATACTACCAGCGCTTTTGGAAAGACCATCATTGCCAAGAAGAATGCGCCGCAAGAAACTTGGCAGAAAGTCATTTTTTCAAAATAAAATAATTACAAATAAAATACTTAAAAACTACAGTATACAATTAAAGAAAAAAATACGAAATAATAATAATAATAATAATACAGAGATGTATAAGGTCCCTTAGTTACAAAACTATACCGTGGGAATATCGGGATAAAAAGTAGCGTACTTATGTGTTATTCCAGACATACATCCAAATTTCATGCCTCTAAGCCCAGCGGTTGTTATTTCGACATTTTATTCCTAGGTATCCCGTGGTAATATCGGGTCAAAAAGACGTCTATGTGTTTTTCTAGACATCCAGCTTCCTACATACCAAATTTCATGACTCTAAGCTCAGCGGTTAATATTTCAAGATTTTATCCCTATCCCGTGGGAATATCGGGGTAAAAAATAGATTATGTGTTATTCCAGAGGTCCGGCTACCTACATACCAAATTTCATGGCTTTAAACCCAGTGGTTGTTATTTCGAGATTTTATCCCTAGGTATCCCGTGGGAATATCGAGTCAAAAAGTGCCTTACGTGTTATTCCAGACGTCCAGTTACCTACATACCAAATTTCATGACTCTAAGCCCAGTGGTTATTATTTCAAGATTTTATCCCTATCCCGGGGGAATATCGGAATAAAAAGTAGCTTATGTGTTATTTCAGAGGTCCAGCTACCTACATACTAAATTTCATGGCTCTTAGCCCTGCGGTTGTTATTTCATGATTTTATCCCTAGGTATCCCGTGGGAACATCGGGTCAAAAAGTCACCTATCTGTTATTCCAGACGTCTAGCTACCTACATACCAAATTTCATGGCTCTAAGCCCAGCGGTTATTATTTCAAGATTTTATCCCTATCCCGTGGGAATATCGGGATAAAAAGTAGCCTGTGTGTTATTCCAGAGGTCCAGCTACCTACATACCAAAATTCATGGCTCTAAACCCAGTGGTTGTTATTTCGAGATTTTATCCCTAGGTATCCCGTGGGAATATCGAGTCAAAAAGTCCCTTACGTGTTATTCCAGACGTCCAGTTACCTACATACCAAATTTCATGACTCTAAGCCCAGTGGTTATTATTTCAAGATTTTATCCCTATCCCGTGGGAATATCGGGATAAAAAGTAGCCTGTGTGTTATTCCAGAGGTCCAGCTACCTACATACCAAATTTTATGGCTCTAAGCCCTGCGGTTGTTATTTCAAGATTTTATCCCTAGGTATCCCGTGGGAATATCGGGTCAAAAAGTCACCTATCTGTTATTCCAAACGTCCAACTACCTACATACCAAATTTCATGCCTCTAAGCCCAGAGGTTGTTATTTCGAGATTTTATCCCTATCCCGTGGGAATACCGAGATAAAAAGTATCCTATGTTTTAATCCAGGTTATAAACTAACTTTTCACCAAATTTCATCCAAATCCGTCCAGCCGTTTCAGCGTGAAAGAGTAACAAACATACTCACTCACTCACAAACTTTCGCATTTATAATATTAGTAGGATATAGTAGGATTAAGTACTAAAATTGATAATATTGACAGTGTGAACTTTTTCCCTCCGGTAGGTGCGTTCTGAATTCGACCACATATCTATCTACCTATTTGTCGTTATTTTTTGTGAATAAATACGAAAAACTTATGTAATGTAAATAAGTGCTATCTTATTTTATTATTGTTATTAATAAATAACAACAATAATAACAAAAATCAAAACACTTAACGCATTTATAAAATAATTTATGACAAACCGTGTTTCAGAACGTGTCATTGTGCTTTTTTTCGGGTGCGTTTCCGAATCTCTTTTTATCATTTGATATCTATTTTCTTCTTGTTTGTTCTGTATTTTTTGTAATTATAAACGCATTTGGAATAATTTCAGAAAACTACAATGAATGTTATTACTTAATAATAAATAAATGTATGACGAACTTTCTTTATTAACACTTCAATATTCAACGCTTACTTCCTGAACTGTATACACTATCTACCCGAATTGGATACAACAAATCAACACTCTATTGTACTTGACATAGGTAAAGATGATTCTAAGGCAATTTTATTTTTAAGAGGTTGCGGAAGTAAGCGGTCGATATGTATTTTCAAGGGGGCACCCGTTCACAATAACGTTCGAATTTCAAAAACTCTTTCCAGCCAAGAGGATAAAAAGCGATTTACCACGCAGATTTCGAAGGGTAAAGAAAGCTTTGTCGAGCTAGTGAGGTGAAAATATCTATTGTACAAATTGTTTTCACCCTGAACCACTGGCTAGAGATTGGAAAATTGGCAGACATTTCTTTAGGGTCATAAAAATGCGCTAAGAAGTGATTTTACGAAATTCACACAAGAGAACTAGCGACTGAAAACAATTAGAAATATGTCAAATAATAAATAAACAGTTTGGGAAAACAGAGTATTTTGGTAACTGTTCTACCAACAAGGCTGGTTCTGGTTTCTAATTAACGCAGATATAATCTTACTTTAAAAACAAAAAGATGAGTCTCTTGTCTACATAGTTTTTTTTCATTTGTTATTCTCTGTAATAATCTGTGTTGTTAAGTAAAGAATTTGCATTGTATTGTATTATAGGCAAAATGTTGCCGAGACGAGACCCTTCTTAGACGAATAGCGTGGTAGTAGGATTTTGTGCAGACCGTCCGGATCACTATTACCATTTTATTTGCAAACCTTACCAAGCAGCAGTCCTTGCGCTGCTGTGTTCCAGCGAGGAAAGTAAAACAGCCGAAGACAAAGGCACATGAGGCTATATTAGCCCTCTAGACTGGGAACGCATCTGCAAACCAGTGTGTTGCGGGTGTCCATGGTGGTATTGTTAATTTGCCATTACGTGCCCCTGTTGCTAGTTTGTAACCCAGATATACCACAAAAATATTCAGAAAGACACTTGTTTTTTTTATCCAGCTAATGTTTTCAAGTCAAGCGATGACTTCATTAATTTGATTTACAAGTACATTTAGGTAGGTGTACCTATGACGAGATAGGTACCTTCATTTTAGAGAGATATAATATTATAAGAATCGTAATTAGTGTACTTAATCACCTCTTAATCACCTTGACATAATCGGTTAATTTTAATCTTTAATGAATAAAGAGAGAGCGGCGACAAATTAACTGTGTTACGAAGTATCTTCATAATTGAATGCCAAGCGGTTCAATCACGCCACGCAAGACCTTTATACAAAATTACCTGAATTCAGTATTTCGGCTCAGCATCTCAATAATTACCTCATTATTAAAGATTGTTTCTAGGTTAACAGCTGCATGAATCGACACAGAAAAACGACGCAAAACGTAACAACACGCAGTTGTAGGTATGACTAACGCAAAAAAAGATCGGTGTATAAAAAAATGGCATTTGCTTTTAACTACTTACTTGTAGTAAAAAATGAGACAATGTCAAGGTTGTTAAACTTGTTAAGTATTAGTAGTAGTTGGTAACAAGTAGAAATAAATGTAACTTTTGACTTATCTATCAAGAACATGTTTTGAAGACTTCGCGGGAGACATCCTGAAATAACACGATTTGCAGCGCGGCGTGCGCCCGCGCGCGGGGCGCTGCCGTCGCCCGCGCTTATCCGACGCCATTTTCACACACTCGACGAGCTTTCCCGCGGCCAGGTACGTACCTTTTTATTCCCACAAATATTATAAAACATCACCACTAAAAAAATCCTCAACACGACTATGATCCGCCGACGTCAAGTCCGTATTAACTTCCACTTTAACACACTGATTTTATCTCACATTTAAAAACAAGAACAATGACCCTAGCGCAGCACACGTAATAGTTATGTTTTTTGTTCTTATTTGCGATTACTGAACTTAAAATCACCCACCGTCATTTTTACCGAAAGGCAGATAAATCTGTTTGCGTTGCTCGGTATCAAGTTACCTATTTACACAATAGTAAAATATTTGGAGCTAATAACATCTAAAAGTGAACTATGGAATGTGACCGTCATGTTTGTTACATCAACGCATTGACTGCCCGTAGTGCACTATTCGACGATTCCGAGTTATAAGACTGTGTGTTTGCTGTGTTTGAAAGACAATCTATTTGTGTCATCATGTCCTTATTTTTTTAATAGATCAGCAAGCATCCCCCGCGGCGGTAGCGCGACAAGACACGAGTCGTGCTCGAAGCTGCGGCGCCCTACGCACGTGGGCAGACCAACTGCATCGCTTGTGTCTGTGAACTTAACTTACATCCAACTTAAATCACAACTAAATATTCAGATGACTCTCATTCAAAAGTCGACTGAAGCCAACGCCGATACTATGGACGGATCCCCGGTCAAGGAGGACGGCTCCAAGTCCTTGAGGCCGGTGAGAAACAGACGATACACTCGGTTAGTACAATAACATGACTCAATACTTTCAGTTTGTGAGGATAATCTCTTTGTGCGTCACCCTCGAATTGCGAAACGCACGAGCGTCCTTTATGCAGAAAGCCTGTATCTAGATAAACGATTAGTGCTTTACTCTTCCATGAGCTTAGTTTTTTCAATATGAAAATTTGCACCATAAAGCAAGCTCATAATGATCGAACACTCTCTATTCTACTGTTACAGAAGGAGTCTAGGCGCAGGCCAGCGGCCTCAGAAAAGGTTATTCACGCCAGAAATAAAGCGGTATTTAAAGGATTGGCTAGTGCGGCGAAGAGAGAATCCCTATCCTAACCGAGAAGAAAAGAAATATCTCGCTGAAGAAACAGGACTCACCTACATTCAGGTAAACCACATGTTTTTAAGTTTTAATCTATCTAATTAAAATACTAACTGTTTAAAAAACTATGTAATGTATCATGTTTTTGCCTGCCACCAACCTAATTGGCAGCGAGCCAAGAATTGCTATTGGTACATACCTAAATAGGCACTATTTTTGTCACTGCTTTGTTAACCACAAGATTTGTATTATTTCCATTCTTCAGGTAGTTCATTACTTTAAAATCTTACTTATTACTGAAAACCATGCACTTTCTTTTTCATTGATGCTGAAAAAAAAATCGGTTCAAATTGACAAAGTAATATGTCAACAGTTAAAATATAATTTGTAGGTATAAAAACTTATTCGCCAGAATTAATGGAAAACATCGGACTACAAAATCATTCTTAATTAAAACGAACGCAGAGCGATTTGACCGTGTTTTGTTATTCTTTATGCACAGTCTAGTCAAAGCTATATCTATCTTTACACGTTACTAGGTATGTACAGTAGTTCATAAACTTGTAAGCAATAATTTGATCGATAACATCAGTACACGACTTTATTGGTAACGGCGTAGAAGCGTGTTCAGATATTTTTGATCAAATTTTTGCTCACAAGTTTATGAACTCGATTGTATCTTATCGCTGTCATTTCGAGTGAACTTTTGTATAAAATTGTCAGAAGGCATACAGTGACAACGTACGAAAGCTACTTGTACTATTAGGTACTTATTCTTTGCTAAAGTGTAAAGATATTTTTGACCACGACAGTACCCACGAAACTTAGGCACGTTTATTTGATATCGCAAAAATTCCGCAGATCTGCAATTGGTTCGCCAACTGGCGGCGTAAACTGAAAAATGTCAACGCGGACCGCATCCAGCAGACGTGGGGTCACCTCATCCGCACGTACAATGACCGCGCCCAGGGCAACGTGGAACAATTCAGCATCAGCTCCAATGACAGCATCTGGAGCGAACCAGAGCCCACCAGCTCCAACTACGAATCGCTAGACTTCGAAACTGAGCGCAACGGTAGCCCAGAACCGAATAACTATAACCAAGAAGACTCCAATTCTTCTTCGTCGAAAGAAAAATGCGAGTATTTCAATAACAATTCGTACAACGTGCAGCAAGACAGTCTGAGCGAGTCGAAAAAAATTACTAGTCCGTTACTTCTAAGTAAGTGGTTGGAGAGTGCTGCTAGGTTTCAGCCAAGTGAAACGAACTACTCGTGGTGGGCGGACGGCGAACGACGGCGCCAGGAGCCGCGGGCGCCGCGGGTCGCGCTCAACTCCGTGTCGCGGCACGACCGCGACGAGGTCGAGGCTGCGGTGGCCCTCACGGCTCTCGCCAGTGCCTCTAATCGTCTCACCGCGCCTTAAAATAACTACCTACCAAATAGTTAAGTATACCCAAGAGACCCATATTGATACTAACTTAGAGTACCTACAGGTAAATCATGGTTAGAAAAACCTGGAGGAGGCCCAGTCCAATCGTCACAACTACGTGGGCCTCGGATGCGGTGGATGGAATTGAACTTCCGAATATGACTATAACATGGTAACCCGTTTTTAAAAAAGTTAATAAGTATATCTTACTAAATTCGAATCAAAATGGTTTAATGGCTATTCCAATTTTTTAATCGTTTCAATATTATATAGGTAACTTAAAAATATTTTTATGCAATTTAGCGATGCGTTTACCTAACGAAAAAATTGAGATTTTTTATTTGTGAAATAAACATTATAGTCCCTGAGCCCAGCCCCAAAATAGCCTACGTAACATGACATCACGATAAGATGCATGGCACACGGTGGAAAAAGTTGCAATGTGCTGAGCGAGAATCAAAAGACTATCGCACCTAAAATTAGCCGGAAATTTGAGAAAATGGTTCACTTCCGGTCAAAATTTTAAGGTCATTTTACGTCATGTGACATCATTACGAAACACGTGGCATCATGTAGCCCTTTATCCGTAGAGAGGGACAACATACTCGTAAGTCTGTCAGTTCTGAAATTGCCGAAAGTGCCTGACAGACCGTGGCAAAGATGACCCCCAAAAACGATTTCCTACGTCAAGTGAGATATTGACGAAAATTATTACATACGTTTCGTAATATTAGTGTCTATAATAATAAACAAGTCTGCCAAGCCTTATCTAGCCGGAATTCCTTTAAAAGTGCTTTTTTAACTGCAAGGTAAAAGTGATCGTACCTATCATGTTAAATGAATGATTTAACAAATTATGATCGATTAACAGGGATTATCGACTCATCCATCGTGGTTGGTTTGGTGTAGTTGGTAATGATCTAAGGGTAACTGAGGGTAATAATGTACTAGTCGACAGACAAATTGAATAAAATCGGGTCGTACCTATTTTAAGGTGCGATAGTCGTTTGATTCTTATTCAGCACAACTTTCTCCACCGTGTGCCATGCATCTTATCGTGATGTCATGTTACGTAGGCAATTTGGGGCTGGGCTCACGGACTAATAGGTAAACATTTTTTATATTAGCAGAAATATCCAAAAGAACAAGTGCTCTGTGAATTCAAGACTACCTTGTATTATATAAGAGTACCTAAGTAGTCAAAGTTTCACTAAAGTCCGAATTATTTTTTAGCAAGGTGGTGCAAGTTGATATGGAGAATGAGAAAGTATGAATTGTCGGTAAAGTCAAGAGCACATGAAGCTTTTCACTTGTATTTAGTACGAGCCTTACATCTACGGCAATTGTAATAACTTTGGTTTGGTTGCTTTACGTTTGGCAACTTTTTTAGAATCTCTAGGGGGGGGGAGCAGCTGCTTCCCCTCCCTGCTCCCCCTTGGCGACGCACTTGTTATTATACATTAATTATACCTAAACATCATCTAAAATTAGGTATATTATACTGAGCGACAAAAAATCTGGCCCTCAAATGTATGGAGTTATAAGTAATTTTTTATGGAGAGCGGGCCAAATTTTGTGCCGCTCAGTATATATTACATTGATACCTTCCTACCACTTAGCTGATCTATAACTTTTATTTTACATAAGTTACAATATACCTTCCTAATATTATATTATATGTTATACGAAACATTACACTAAGAAATAACATAAAGTTTACGCAATTAACCTCGACGTTAAATTATTTAGGTGAGTGAGGACCCTTCTCTCTCAGGTCATCAGGTGCTATTGTAAATATGAGTGGTAATAATTACCCTGCTGCCATTCTAAATAAGTTTTGCTCAAATATTTTTATAATAATAGGAATCATGATATCTGTTATATTATATATAGTTTCCTATACTCACGAGCAAAATATGAGTTTAAACTATACTCTGATCAGTGTAGATAGGTTTAGATATAGGTAATTCTGTAGGTCAAGAAAATTTTGCCTTAAATGCATACATATTTAAGTAGGTACTTACTTAGATAGGATTTTTTGTTGTTTAATTGATCTCTCTTAGACTAGAAGTTAAGTCGTACTCGTAATGTAACACCTGCCAAAGATTGCGTTTAAAAGTTCCACTTATTTTTATTAAGTAAATTTAAGCTGTTTATCATTTAGTGTTTTTTATTAATTTCTATTCCATCTCCACCTCATTACGCATTCTACTTCTCTTTTATAGACTCCTTCCTCTCGCAAAGCGATTTTGCATCTCACGCCTAGTTACCCCCCTTTTAAAGTGCGTGTTGTTGATTGTAGATTAAGTTTTGATAAGTACGAAATTCACGCGCAAGCGCTCTTAACAGAATACTGCAAATAACGAAAACTTGAAAGTGAAAGTGCAAACCCAGAGTACGAACCTACGACCTAAATCATAGGTGCCAGAGGGCTACCTACCTGTCACAATACTATGGAATAAAAACAATATCACAATTCTAATTTTCACCTTTTCGAAATACTTATAACTTAAATGCGAAAAAAATTGTGTTTTGATCGTTTCCCATCCGATCAATGATCCCATTAGGTATCGCATTTATAATATAATAAGTCCATATAAAAGAATAAACATTATTGGCTAAAACGAAACCATAAAATGTTTACTCGTACGTAGCTCCGTTCCCAAATTTTCATAGCTGCAGAGCTATCTTAAGCCCGAGTGTTCCCGTAGACCTTTACCTACTGACAAAATTTTGTTAGTTGCCGGCAGTTACAGAAATTTAATTAGTAATGTTTAATATTACTAATAGCCATAAATAGCAAAACATTAACGATTGCGTTAATGTTAAATCGTTAATTAACTTGCGAAATCGAATTTAACAGTCCCAACTCGCTCGCTCGCTGCTGTTGCTGCTGGGGTTTGTCCATCTAGCTTTGATTTGGGTACCTTCAAAAGGCGAGTGTATCGCCTATTGCAAGGCCGGCAACGCACCCGCAGTCCTAATAATGCTGTAGGTGTCCATGGGCGGCGGTGATCACTAACCATCAGGTGAACCGACTGCTCGTTTACCAACTGTTCGATAAAAAAAACACCACCGTTATCGGCTGGCGTAGAGGGATAGGTACTTACGTAAGTTTCACGGCATGGTACTTATTAGTTTTAGGGTTCCGTAGCCAAAATGGCAAAAACGGAACCCTTATAGTTTTGCCATGTCTGTCTGTCCGTCTGCGGCTTTGTTCAGAGGCTATTAATGCTAGTAAGCTGTAATTTTGCGCGGACATATGTAGCAACTACGTAGACAAAAGGGGAAAAATTTTTTTAGGGTACCTGCTGTAGATATAAAGTGGGGGTGATTTTGTTGTGTTGAATTGAAAAAAATCAGGATGGTAGTAAGTATATCAAATTTACAAGTAAAACTATAACGGCCAAGTTTGCTTGAGAATTATTAGTAGTTTAAAAGTAAATAGTAGCCTAAAGTATAAAAATATATCTAAACTTGGAAGATTTCGTACAAAATACAAAATCCTTAGAAAAACATTACTTGTTTCGTAATGGCTACGGAACCCTATCTTGGGCGGTTTTTTTTGTCGAGTCGCCTTAACGGCCAAAGACACTAGGATTCTGCTTTAGTTTACTCGTTTTAGTTATTTACATTTTTTATACAAAATATCATAGTACTTACTGTAAGGTCGAGTTACTTTGACCTTGGACAGCCACTAAAACCCACCATATGGCAATGTGAAGTAATTTCAATGTGATAATACTGGACCAAGTAAACCCAATGGCCAAAGTTACCCTTCAGGTTCAAGGTTTATGTCAGTGTGAAACAATTTCACATACAATGTTTTAGTGATAAGATAACCTGACAAATTGAATGGTTCAAACATGCAGAATACAGTCAACATCAAATATAAGGGAGCAGTCAGGGTGCTCATTATCCTAAAATAAAATTTAATTTAAGTACTATAGTACTAATTAAATTCTGAGAGGCCTGTTGATCATTTAACCCCTTATCTGTATTGCATATATTTTTGTAACATCCTTTACTTGACACTGACTGTTTATACCTATTGCTCTAGTGTAGTTAGTTTATTTAAATGTTACATCTAAACAAATAACACATGAGACACAACTAAGTGTTAACGTGATTAATGAAGAAATACAATACAATACAAATAACGGATAAATTTATTTCATTAATTCTACAGTGTTTTTTTTACACTTCTAATATTAAAATTATTAACTACAGGACTATTCATTACTTTCTTTAACTTCTTTTGGTGTGTCTGGACTCTTATGGAGATCAAGATGTGTTTCCAAGTGAGAGACCAGAATTTTCTGGCTTTGATTGAGCTGTCCCACAAGGCATGACCCAGCACTCTGGAGGACGGAACACAGCTGACTTCTTGCTACCTCCAAGTTAGGCAGCTTGCTGAATTCCAACAGTTCATTTTTTGACATTAATCTATCTTGAATTATTCCAGCTGCAACAAAAATAAAAATCCTTACTAATATTATAAATGTGAAAGTAACTCTGGTCTAAAATAAAATGGATAATCTTATTTGCTCTTCCACAAAGAAGTGCAGTCAAGCTATGCAAATAGCCATATTTTTGTTGAATATTTGTAGTTGTTCAATTAATTAAGGCATAGTCACACAGGTGCACTTAAGATGATAAAACGGTGAACCGATCATGATGAAATTTGGTACTTATCCTCATAGGCTGAAACCCTGAGAGGGACTTAGGATAGTTTTCATGTTGGAAAATTTTACTTGGATGAAGTTGCAGAAAAAAGCTAGTTTGAAATAAATCTCACTATTCCTGATCTGTGTCCTTGATCTGTATATTTTTTTCTTAACTAAAATTTAACTGATTTTACAAACCCATGATCACCAGTTGTGGAGTTTTTTTCATGATTTTAAACATTTTAGCGGCATTTTCAGGCTGTCCAAATATAACTTGTTGATGAGAAGTAAACAAATGGTTGACTGCCTCATAGCGGGTTCCTTTAGTAGCCATAGAAACAATTTTCTTGCCATAAGTCCTCAAATGCATGTTATTCTTTTTTAAAGTGGCAAATATTGGCATTTTATCTTCCATTGATATAGAATTGGTGTGTAAGAATACAACCATCTTTGAGGTATTAAACCAATTCAAGCATTCTTGAGCTAAAATTCGTTCAAATGGATTGTCGATTTCCACATTTTTCCTTTTCTCCCCCCGATCGCACAACATAACATCGGGCAGGGAACTCTTTGGAGGGGCGTACCATGGTTTTGCTAGGTCAATTAATAGCTGCCTCTCAAAATGTGGCTTCTTCGGTTTCTGAATATTAATCTTTCCTCGAAATCGTCTCGCTAATATAAAGGGAGTTTTGACTTGCAGAAACCCTGTAAACAACACAATTAGCGCATTTAAGAGATTATTTAAATATAATGAACGATCTTTATATAGATCAGCGCATTAAATAGTTTCACCTCTGTTCACTGATGCCATTCTTGAAATATTATTTATTATTAGAAAATATTTCGAATACTAAATTAAATGTTTTTCATTGCACTAAAGTAGGTAATTAATTTATCAGTAACATACATAACCTATCAGAGAAATAAAATTTAGGTATGGTACCCAACCAAACCCAACCCAATCCTGTGACAGCTGTCATTGATGTCATTCCACCGATGTAAATTTTTTTAAAGCTTTTTTTATAATACCTCGAATTACATTTTCGATGCACATATTGCCAGTATTTATTTTTTTCTTAAATTTACGGAAAATCCTACCTTTTCAACAGAGAATACAGAAATCAAGTTAATCCATAAAAATTACAGGAACACGGAATGGTATAAAAAAAAGGTGAAAAAATTGTATGAAAAAGAACTGTACTTAACAAATTTTACTCTTAATATTGCAGTAGTGAATTTGTTACTATAAATTGATTACATTTTCGGCTGTTTTTAGGTTAGGTTAGTTATGCAAAATTAGTGTTTAGTTATTTAAATTAAATGTATTTAATATTAAATGCCTATTTTTCCTAAGATAAAACCAAACATGTTAATATAAGTATCACAATAAGTAAAAATATAATAACAGTTTATTGAAATAAACGGTTTCAAATGTACGTAACTGGAGTTTTGTTTGTTGTCTTGTCTTGTCATGTTAAATCGGTGTGTTTGAGGATGTCCTGAATTCGTGTGACTGTCGCTGGAAATGGCAGAATCTTCTTCTCAGAATCCCTGTTCCGTCCTTGCAGCCAAATGCTTTAATGTGCCTCCTTGACCCTCTCAAATCTATTTAATGTATTGTATTGTATTTCTGTACAGTCACCAGCATTAATATCTGCCACAGCGAAGCATGCAAAAATATCTGACACGTCGTTCCGGCTCTAAAAAAAGAGTCGTATCAGATATTTCTGCACGCTTGTTGTGTCAGATATTGGTGCTGTTGATGGTGACTGTACCACAGCAACGAAGAATAAATAAAATTCAGTCGAAATAGAGTTTTTGACATGGTAAGCTATTTGAATTAAAAAAAAAAGTGACATTTGGCAGAATTGACATGACATGACAATGACAGTGACAGACAGCATGCATTGTGTCGGGGCTCACACAAAAGTACACGCTCAGAGTACACGTGAATAAATTTGGTTTGAAACTTCGTGAAATTATAAATTAAGCGCCTTTTAGTTTCAAATCAAAGCCTTCTTATTATAATTATTTATTTTTATCAGTGTCTACTAAATTTAAGTCAGATATAGTGAGGTTAGTCTGGCAAGTTTTTAATTATTGATAACATTAATATTTCGCCATGTGTGGCAAGAAATTCACATCAGCTATTTTAGATCTAGCCATTCAATAGCCACTCTTTAAAGTAATTTATCTGTAGTTCCAGAGGCCACAATGAGAGGTACGCAAGATAATACTCCACCGTCGTCAATTGACGGTGACGAAATCGCGGGCATGGAGGACGAAGAGGGCGTGTTATATTTAGACGAGATGGAAGAAGTGCAACTTGAAGACCTAGAAAGAGCACTGAATGAGCCGGAAGAAGATGTAGACATGGAACCACCAGAAGATCTAGCAGCCCTTGTTTTCTCTAAACATGTTGGGTCGGTATTTTGCAGTGACGTCCACCCTAGTGGAAAATTGGCTGCAACAGGTGGAGAAGATGACAAAGCATTTGTATGGTCAGTACAAACAGGCCAAGTGGTCATGGAATGTACAGGACATAAGGACTCTGTTATTTTTGCTGGATTCAGTTTTGATGGTGTTTATCTTGCTACAGCTGACATGTCTGGGCTGATCAAAGTGTGGAAATGTAATTTAGAGGACAATCAGCAAGAACCATGGGCTGCTGTATTTGAGTATGAAGCAGAAGAATTGACATTTGGCTTGTGGCATTTCGGTGCCAGGGTACTCATATGCGGAGCTATATCGGGAGATATTTATGTGCTTAAAATACCCTCAGGTGAAACCAAATTATTGCAAGGTCATAACACTAAAGTTGAGTGTGCTAAGGTAAGTTCAATCTTATGGTTATAAGAGTAACATTACTGATTGAATGATTTTGATAACCAAAACAGCCTAAACCACTGGAGCTATTTGGTCTTTATCAATGTTGCATAACCTCCTGAGTCTAGACATTTTTTAACAAATTTAGAGTGTAAGACCTAGACGTGGTTGACCTGCTTTGTTTTTTTGGATATTACAGTAGAACCCGCTTAATACGATCTCCCGCATAATACGCCATTTTACGCCGGTCCCTGCAATTTTAGGCTTGTTTTCATACATTTTTTCATGGTTAATGTCTCGCGTCCCGCTTAATACGTCATCTAAAGTTATATTTTTATTATAATATTACCCACATTGCATCGTCATACAATGTTACCAACTAATGTATGCGGGTGAAAAAAATTGGAACTGACCATGGCATACTAATATTACGCAGAAGGACGCGGTCCTGGCGACACATGCACCTATCCAGATAAGTTTGTAGCCCTGTCTAAGTGATTACACTTATTCGTAGACTTCATTTGCTCATTATCACTGCTGCCGTGTTTTGATATGTTTTAAGTTTCAATTCAAATTTGTGAGTTATTAAATTCTTATCTTCATTTGTTAGTTCAATGATATCAAAAATTAAAAGAAAAGCATTATCATCAAGTCTTCCATTCTAAATAAACAATTACATGACACAATATTATTTTTTTTTCATGTTTAATACAATTTTTGTTTAAGACGTTTTTTTTGCTTGGTCCTCTCAGAATCGTCAATTCAATTAAATTCTTGAAAGTATAGCTCCATCGATACTATCAATGATTCCTCCTATGTTGAGGTTGGAAAAGACACTATCAGTTTAGCCATTGTTCGGTAGGTTCAGTGTGCGGTCTCAGAATCGTCTCAAGCGAGTTCTACTTTATTTCAAAAAATTTAAAATTCTTTATTCAATGGACAGTTTGTACTTTATAACGTACATTCGGCCGTTATTCTTAGTGTAAATTGGTCCTTTATAAAGTATGCGAGGACTCAGGAGGATAAAATATACCCACACCAAATTTCACATCTGTAGACAGGATAAAAAGTAGCCTATGTGTTATTCCAATGAACTATCAGGCGAAAGTGTATCCTTGCCTTCCAACCTTTTAGTTTGAAGCAAAATTCAACAATTCTTTACAACCATTTCCTGTCTCAGTATAAACACGCGGAGCTGCAATTGTAGTGTGCAATTTTGCAGCAGAGCCTCTCTGCCTTTGAAAATTTTTAATATGTCCAACTAGGTTTTGGAAACAACATCCCAATGCAATAGGATCTGGGAAGTTGTGGTAGCTGTTAAAACAAACTTAATAAAACAATATGCAGAACATCAGATGAAACAAGAAACTTGTAGCACATGAAGACCAGTTGCAGTTAGTTTATGTGAAGTTATGCAGTATACAACAAAGAGTGTAACCTTTGTGGCTGCTGGCCCATTACTTTGCTATTGGTTTCTATTTCTAGTGATGAATTTAATTTTTTACTACCCTTTACCTGCTGCTTCGCGCACATAAACCATTAACAAACCTGTAAAATTAAAATTTAATAAATTAAACATATAGGATAGAAAATTGGAGGACAAAATTAATAATAATACTGCATACCTGTCTGTTTTCTCAGCTGTTTAACACTGTTGGTTTTTTTAGGCTATATAATGTTGATCAACATGTTGCACGGCCTATTATTTGGACACAAAATTGTTTCATGGCAACTGTACTGATACTTTTATTCACATTTCTTTAACTTTTGGGATACCGAAGAATATGATGTATATCAACTTTGTATCTTTTCTTAGTCGAATAACTTTTAGAAATCGCAATTTGGTTGGCGAATCAATCGCCTTGTTGTTTTGTTTGGTCTATTCTCTTTTTTCTTTTGCTTTTGTTAGGAGTGAGAAGGGTAAGGAGACTAGCCATGCCTATTTCTTTTTTAATATACTGGCAACACCTTTTGTAATGTTAGTAATTTCTTTTTATTTATTTAAATAGGAAAATATTTTTATATTTTTAAACTAAAAATTGTATCGGTCTCACTTAGCTGTACTTTTTCAATGATAATGACCAGATGGTCCCAAAGGAAGACCAGCGCCGTTCGCAAGACCGGCAGATTGCTGATTTGGGACCATTTCGTGACATGCATAGTAACAATTTTATTTTTTATTTTTAATTATTGTTGCTGTCTTTTAAATGTCACGAAAAATTTTTTCTTTCTTCTTGTTTCTTCAAAGGTCCAACTATTTGCATACCAAATTGTATCCAAATATTTCCAACCATTTTAGCATGAAGGAGTAATACACACATGCATACATACACTTACAAACTTTCACATTTATAATAGTAGGAGCCTGCAATTGTCTGTGAAAATTCATTTATCATGATCCATGGAAACCTATCAATTTTGAAACATTTTCTAATTACGTCCATACTAAATTTTGCAAACAACTACTAATAATATTAATAGGATGTGTAAACTTATTTTTCAGATGTTCAAAGATGGTGTACGTTTGGTAGCAGGATATGAAGATGGAGTTGTGAAGGTGTGGGATCTGAAGTCCAGTGCAGTTAGTTAACCAAGTTAATGCAGTGTACACAATATGAGGGTGGCTGCTGTGGATACTCACCCTGAAAACAATCTATTGGTTTCTATTTCTAGTGATGGTAATTTAATTTTTACTACCCTTTCCTGCTGCTTCGCGCACATAAACCATTAACAAAGTGTAGCCGTTGAATAGAAATTTCAGGATTTTTGCCAAAATTCCCAAACGTTACATCATGGATTTTATTAATGCTGCATAGAAACACTCACTTTTTGACTTATGTATGTATGTATGTAAACTCTTTATTGTACAAAAGAAAATTAACAAAACATTACTTATAACATTAGTTAGAATATATATTTTTTTAACTATATTTTAACTTTTAACAAGGCTTTAGTACACCAAATGTGACTATGTCAGCGTCATGAGGAGCCTCAGATATAAACACTACACAGATCATACACTCTCCCCTTGTATGGTTGGTTCCCTGACTTATGTTATCCACTTTTCATACTAGTTGCATAGAAAAGTGCATACTTATGTTAGGGCACCGACTGTACAGTCGCCATCAGATATTTCGGAGCCGCCAAGGTGGTCAAAAATATCAATAAATGAACTCTAATACCTTAGTAATAGAGTACATGTGTCAATATTTTTGACCACTGGCCACTTCTAAATATCTGATGGCGACTGTACTAAAACCATGTCTCTAGATGCAAAGGCCTGTCTAATGAACCTGTAAATCAGCATCGCTTCTTCTGAAATCAGCCAACTCAGAATCACATTTACACCTCCGTAAAACAAGCCCCACCATTAGTTAGAAAAGAAACAGTACCTGGGCGACAGAGCTTTGCTCGGGCTAAAACTCGTTATTAAACGTTTTTCCAGAGAACTAGATCAATTGGTCATCCCCATAAACCCCTACATAACAAATTTCATCGAATAATATTTATAATAAGTATATACAAGAATATGCATCCATATTCCGCACATGGTTATAAAAAAATATTATTTTGTTAGTGATGTTAATATTGTTGTGATTTTTTCAGGAAAAGTGGTTTTGTCTACATCATTAGCAAGCGGAAAAATCGTAGGTCAACTACAAGCAGACGATGATTTAGAAACTGTTGCCTTTCCAGAGGACCCACAGTTAGGATACTTTGCCTTAGGTAAACCCCAAGAACTTGAATTATACTAAAGATAAGCTGTTGCTCTGACCTCGAATCCCCATCATAAAATCCACCAGATCATGAAAACCAGGCACATAAAACGCCGCCATTTTATGATATGTCCAAAAGTTGATCAGACGTAACATGGTGTAACGTATTTGGCAATAATTATTATGGTGCGCACATAGTAAAGTAATTGCGTTCTTGGTTACTACTGGGCACTTTTACTGTCACACGTTTTTAAGCTTAGGGAAATTAGGTACAATTGCGACTACAACGCGCGAGTGAAGCGAGCTCGCATCGGAAGCGGCCGGTGAAGCGCCGGGCCCAATTTCAGTCATTATCTACGCTATTGTTCCATCAAATAAAGGATATCAATCTTCGAGATTATAGGCTTTTGGTGTCCTACTTATTAGATGTGATTAATGGTGTGAAACGAGTGCTTGATGAACCTTTATAACAAACAACAAACGGACAACGCAAAATAATATTCACTGTGTCATTGAACAGAGGCCTCATTTTGTACTCGGATTATCGAACTCGGAATCACAATAGTTTTCACCAGCTCTTTCTGTCACACGGTATAGAATGAGATTGGAAAGAGATGGTGAAAGCGGCCGCGAGTGCCTGCACGTTAGACAATATGGCCTATGGCTCACAATCAGTCAAATACCTCTTACGGCTATCCTTAGTTAGTACACAATCCACCAAAAAATGTACTAAGTCCTCAATCCTATTAAGATCCGTTATTTTGTTTTCAGGGTCATTAAAAGGCGAAGTTGGCATATGGGACATAGGCAGACAAATGCTCCGCCATCAATGCACCAAGGCTGATGATGAATCAATCATAGGGGTCACCAAGATGATATGGGTGAAGGGCCATCTAGTGACAGGATGCCTGGATGGCTCAATCCGCGTGTACGAGGGTCGGTCCGGAGACAAGTGCCTTACATTAACTGGTCACAGATCGGAAGTACTCGACTTGTGCTATAACGCAACTGAAAACATTATTCTAACCACGTCAGACGATGGCACCGCAAGGATATTTAAATATGAATTAAATAAAGATAGAGTATAATAGTTTTTTGTTTTTGTTTTTACCAGTATTATCACTAACTTCATTCAATGGCCGCTATTGTTAAGCTATCTACAAAATGTATTATTTATTCATCTTCTGTTTATATTAGACATAGTGAACTTTATTGTAATAATTTTATCTTTATCATTGTCCCTTCCGTATTGCTTCTCAAAAGTCCACTTTCTGCTTAGTATCTTTTCACTAATATTTAGTTATTATATTAATCTACCTATGTCTTGTAATATTACTATTCCTTGACGATTGGGTGCACTGTAGACGGTATGAATTTTGCAATCATCGATTATTTTCATCCTGACCCTAATCGTTTCATATGCTTCTTAAAACTGGTTCTCTATCGTTTGCCCGAATTTCATATGACATAAATCGTTTTCCATAATTTTCATTTGCCATTTGTAATTTATTTCTGAAATAGTATTTTCTTCAGAGTTGATATTAAACTAACCTAACCTAACCTACTGCATTCTATAAGGTGGCATTTAAAAAATCTAGAAAACAGCACGGTTCTCTAAAGTAATGGTATACTTACGCTTAGAACGCGGTATATTATGTACCTTTCGTAAAAATTTAGATAAGTAGTTCATTAATTATTTTGTTACGTTTGCCAAAACTATGTAGGTAAGCATACAGTAGCCACAGTCATTATAAAAAAAAAGTTGTATTTATGTTCTTGGGATACGGCCCTGTGACAGACAGACAAATAGACAGCTTAGTCTTCGGGTACGGAACCCTAAAAATACCAAAGTGCTTGTTGTACTATTGGTAAGTACTGTCATTGACCTCCGTGCTCTCAAATGAATCGTTCATATCCTGTTTTAAGATGTAGGTACTACAATAGGTAGTATTGTTGATCTTAAAGGAGGCTGAGTACCTACCTATTAAACTATAAAGAACCCATGCCACGTTATCACTTATCGGATAAAGATGACCAGTTATCGGTGAAAACTACGCTAATACACAGGCAAGAGGAACAAAAAGAGACAGATGAACCAAAACCAGTTGCTCAAACTTCGCAGAGAATTCACAAATTTGGATAGTCGCATCTAGTTTGAGCTTTACGACTCAGTGAAGACAACTGACTTCATTCCGGCAGCCGTTTGCTCATAAACCGTTTTGGATATTGAGTCACCTCCGTGCCGGCAGACGGCGCGGTTAGTGGGGTTACTGCTAACCTTAATGGAATAGTAAAGTAGGTGTGCGTAACGTTGAACGCCCGTCTCCTTGGCTGACGCGCTTGCTAAGTTCGTCAGCTAAACTAAATAAATTCGTCCTACTCCTATTCATAACTCGAAACGCGGAAATCTTAACTTAACGTCACTTATAGTCGTACAAAATCTTGTTAGGTATAGCCGCATGTTAACCTCGATTTTCTGGATCGGGTTCAATATTAAGTTTTAATGTGGTGTATATTTTAACCTGAAAACATAGAACAATGTGACTAAGTACGGCCTCTCTGGCATTTATTAAAGTTTGGCGCGTTATCAGCTACTTGTATTTTATCAATTCATGGCGTTTTCATGGTGTTGCTCGCACGTGGTGGTTCCCGCCGCCGCTCATTCGCCGTCCGGCCTGCGCGGAGTGATGCAATGTTTGTCTGACGCTGCTCAGATTTTCAGCAAATTAACATTATGATTGTTTTGCCCGCGAGTTCATCTGTAACCCCATGTGCCGGGATTTACTGACAGCAACTAGTGAATCTAATCAGATTAAAGTTCCGCTTTTATTCAGTGCTCTATTTATTTTTACGATTTCTAAAATGGCAAAAGTGTCGGCTTCTGAGGGACTTAAACCGAAGGCGATGGAGGTCGGAGAGAGAACTGAGGGTGTGCAGGGAGGTGTACGGCTGAAGAAGGAATTGAGTCTGTCGAATGGGGTGGCCATAATTGTGGGGGTGATCGTGGGATCTGGCATTTTCGTGTCCCCAAACTTGGCTCTGAAATATGCAGGCTCTAAAGGCATGGCGCTTATTGTATGGATACTGTCTGGATGCCTCTCCATGATCGGGGCCCTGTGCTACGCGGAATTAGGTGAGTACCTATTTAAAATTTAATTAACATAGACATGCCTTATTTTTTTTTCGCGGTATATAGGTACTTTGTGAATGATAACGTTTACAAGCGATATAAAATGTACAGATTCTAGAAATTACCTTTTACAGATCCAACGAAAATTCCTAGTAAGTACCTTCGTATTGTGCACCGAATATAAATAGTTAAAATAAGTTTACCAACTCAACCACAAAACAGATAAGTAGCGCAATTACGATAGCACGTAACGTGTGTCGTAAATAATAGGTATTGTTTTCATTAATTTTATTTCATAGGTTCCAATAAGTTATTTCAGAATATGTATTTAAATTAAGTCCTTGATACTTAGGTAGGTAAGCAGGTACATTATTGCTTACTCGAATTGATTTTTGATGCAATTTCGAAATAGCAGCCCCGGATCTAAGGGGGGGAAAACCGGCGCACTGGCCCCGGGCGGCAGTTTCATGGGGGCGCCAAATCCTTGAGACAAGAAATGAAGAAGAAAAGAAGAAAAATGCTACTCATTGGCAGTTTTAACAGTTTTTCTCAAGCACTGAAGGGAGGAGGCGCCACCATCAAGGTTTTGCCCCGGTTCGAAAAAATCGTAGATCGGGGGCTGCGAAATAAAGCTAGAAACTAAATATCAAAAATACAAACTGAAATATAGATGCATAGAAAAACCAGAAAAATAAGACCAGTGCTGGGAATCAAACCGAGGTCCTCGGCATTCCGTGCCACGTGCTATACCAATACACTACCGCTGGACAAACTTTGGACACTCCCCTCTTCCACTCTCCTCTGGGTCTGGACGGAATGCCGAGGACCTGGGTTCGATTCCTAGCACTGGTCTTATTTTTCTGGTTTTTCTATGCATCTAAACCCATATCGAAAATACAAACTGAAATATCAGTTTGTATTTTCGATATGAGTTTTACGGGATGACCGTAAAGTAACAAAAAATTTGGAATTGAAATAAAAAATACAAAAAGATTCCAAAAAGCCAACCTAGAAACTAAACTAAAAATTCCAATGTACAAAAATATCTAAAGTAATATTAGTTATTCTGTGTATCCAGCTATCCACGTATTTTCATACATACCTACTCATCCAGCCATTTTAGCGTAAAAGAGTAAAATAGGTAACAAACACACACAATACCTACACACAAACTTTTACATTTAGTAGGATATAATTTAAATATGATTTAACAGGATACTTATGTGATTGTTTGGATAAGAAATACAACTGAGATTTTAAGCGGTACAATAAACTGCATCGGTATTAATTGCAACCAACAAGAGAATAAGTACCTAATCTACTTTACAAACGCGTTGCACCTGACCTAATAAGTAAATACCAAGTAAATACTGTAATACAGTAACCTGCCGAAAAGTACCTCTCATACTCTATACTCTATATTTTTCTGAAAATTAAATAAAAAAAAATTTTCGGTATAGTTGCTACAAAAGTACCTACCTATATCCATGCAAAAATATAGATTTCTAGCACTGATACTCGTAGTCTCTGAGCAAAACCGCGGACGCACGGACACTTACAGACAGACAGACACAGACATTGCGAAACTATAAGGGTTCCGTTTTTGCCATTTTAGCTACGGAACCCAAAAAACTGGACACCAGCGCGAGCAGCAGGTTAGGCCGCGCCACGGCGTGCGTGTTTCTCGTGTTCTGCACTGACACCGTGCTCTGAGCGCGCGGACGCGGCGGGACAGAACAGAATCGCAACAGTGGCACGGCCGCCCGAGTGCCTTTTGGTAGAGTCAAATTTCTTATGTATCTAACCATTTTACTTAAATGTACGAAAATGCTAGAGCCGGGAATCGAGCCCAGATCTTCGCCAGTCCGAGCCGTGCTGTACCCCTACCGACAGTACCTACACCATATCCAAGCTTCCATTTCACGGCAAAATTTCTCAATGTGTTCTCGAGACGGTTACTATTATTAAAGATAATTTGCAAGTTATTTGTCACCAAGCGCTATAAAGAAGACTTCAAATGATTGGTCGGATTTTGAACGTCTTCGCTTCTGTGGAAGCGCACGCTAATATACCATCGATCATCTAACTGCATTACCTATCGATTTCTTCTCATGCCGTGTGATTTCGAAAGTTTCTTTGCACGTTAAGTGCGCGGTGCCGTACACCCTCAGAAGATTAAGTTATTTAGACTCCAACATAATTTGATAATAATCCTTTACTAGTAGCACCCTGTGCTAACACCACATTAAAAAACTGCGTATTTTTCAAATATTTTCCGGTGTTTTCAATATTTTTGCTAAACTGTGCGTTTACCAAAATTTAGTTACCAAAACCAAACCAAAAAAAATACAAGTACAAAAAACCATGAAACTAATTTTCTACCAGTTTGAAATTGCTGCACGAGCCAGCAGGAATGGAACTATAATAGTCGTCTACCACACCAACATACTATAGATATATTGGGCTTTAATCACTCCTGCTGACTCGTGCTGAGGCACCAACTTCAAACTGGTAGAAAATTATTTTCATGGTTTTTTTGTAGTTGGTTCAATATTTTGTTATAAATTTATTTTTCATCACAATTGCTCGTCAATGATGTTATTCCATGCCTGTATACGTTAAATGACAATGGCCTCAATTGTTCCCGCGGGAACTATGGATTTAGGATTTATGTACAGTTTTTCTCCCCGAGGGACTTTAGTTTTAAAAAGTTAGTAGGTACGTCATTTCAGACTAAAGAGGTTTCAAGTCAGCCAACGTACATTTTTAAAACTTAGCTATAACTCAATTTTACCCCATATAAATTTGGCACGCGCGCTTCATGAAACTTCGTTAGTTTAATATTTATAATTTATTTAAATCAAATTGTTTTGCAATCATTTTAGTAAATATTCAAATTCTAAACTGAACACAGTTCTTAGCCATTAACTATGGTTGACGACTCGAAAAAAATTACAATCAGGGGGGCTACTATGAAATTCTAAAATCGAAGTTCATATCGATTACCTGATGCTAATATTATTCAATATGATAGTGAAAGGGAGGAAGGTACGATACGAACTTCGATTTTCGAATTTTGTAGTAGCCCTCTATATTGGCGGTAGCCATTATTTTACTCAGTTTACGCCCCTTTTACTTGTCCTTTTCTTTTAAGAAAGGTCAATGCTAGAGATGTCAATGGGTAAAGGAGACTGGCTATATGCCTATTCTACTTCTTGGTAGGGTAGGTAACATTCATTGGATAATATTGTAATTTTTTTGTCGTTTATATTTTTAATATATGGATCTTTTTTTTAAGTACTCAAATTGTATCGGTTTCACTGTTTTATTGTGTTTTTTTTAATGTATGATGACCAGATGGTCTCAAAGGAAGAACCGCGCCGTTCGCTAGACCGGCCGATATTGCTGATTTGGGACCATTTCGTGACATGCATAACTTATTTTTTTTTCTCTTTTTTATTTCTTTTATCCATTGTTCTATGTTTGTCACGAATAAATATTTTTCTTTCTTTCTTTTCTTTCTTTCTTTTGCCGAGCTGTGAAGTGTTTGGACACAAAGAATTTATTTTTTTGCATTTTTTTCCTCGTTAATGTGATTGAAAATCATTGTGTGTATCACGGGCCGTAAGGGAATTACAAACTCGAGCTGTGAATTGTGTCTCTGTGTGTTTTTACGCCCCTTAATACACAATGTTCTATTTTCCTCCTCTCTTTTAGTGTCAATAATCTAAGATAAAATTGTTTAATGTCAACTGCTTGTAGACAACCATGGCCTAGTGGTTAGAGAACCTGACTACGAAGCTTTGAGGTCCCGGTTCTATTTCCGTGTCGGGGGAGACATTTGTATGAAAATACGGATGTTTGTTCTCGGGTCTTGGGTGTTTAATCTGTATTATTAAGTATGTATCTATCTTTATAATTAATTTATCCGTTGCTTAGTAGGTACCCATAACACAAGCTTTGCTAAGCTTACTTTGGGACTAGGTCAATTGGTGTGAATTGTCCTGTGATATTTATTTATATGCACGAGGTACTACGAATATATCCAATTTACCATAGGTGTCCCTACAAGATTTGATGAGTTCCCTCGATTTCTTTAAGATCCAATTATCAGATCCTGATTTGGTGCTTATGGGACCTAATTCAAGGCATTCCTAGACGAACGCAAAAAAAATATTTTCAAATCGGTTCATAATGACGTAGTTCTGATGTAACAAACATAAAAACAAACGAATTTGATAACCTACTCTTTTTTTGAAGTCGTTTAAAATTAATGACAGCAAAAATGTACCGCAAAGTCCTACACGACAAAACAAAAAAAAATACCTAACGACTTTACCTACGACGACTATCTATTGATCAAGATCGATGAAGTTAACTGGAATGGCTATTTTTCTTTGGAACATTAAGATATTTTAATTATTTCGTATTGTATGTAGCCTGATTAAATTGACGATTTAATTATTCGTTTCTATTATAGACCGCACCCGTTATTGGTATGTAGGGACTTTCGCAAAAGTCACGAGTATAAACAAACAGACAACATATCCGTAGCCTTATCCCATTAATTTTATCATTTAAACCCATTAATCTAGTTTGAAAAGAAAGTACACGTTTATCAAGGTCGATCATGGTATAAAAATGCGTCATTCGAGATATCGTTACATATTACGGTCAAATAATCGTGAACGTGGGCTTAGTGGTACCTAATAAACACGATCAATACACACAAGGCAAAGAATTCCGTAACCGTAAAATATACACAATCAATATTTGTTAAAATAGTTTTCTCTACCTACATTTAATTCGCACTCCTCCAAAAATGGCAAAGGGCGAGTTTGATGGTAAAGTTAACCTTACCTGAATTTAGAGGGAAAATCTTAATTGACAATCAAAGACTGAACTGAGCTGAATTACCTACGGTCAGTGGGATGGATTTATAAATTGCTTAATCAAATGCATAAATTTTACTTAAAGTTGAAGAAAGGGTTCTTCAACTTTAAGTAAATTTATCTCAGTTTCGAATTCAGGTGCGCGTCTTGACCAGCTAGAAGAAGCTCTTTGTATATCTACAGGGAGTCTCTGACCATGGGGCTTTAATTCCGAGGTTCGATTCTACTCACATAACTGAGCTACTTTTGTTCTGCAACTTTAAAAAAATATGATCATTGTTAATTAATTTAAGTTTTTTCATACAGATTAAATGTAATTTTCAATGTATGCCATCAATACAAAAATGACAGGCACATTGATAAAAATGTTTCTTATGATATGTCAAATAAATGTCAAAAATTACTAAAAGGCCCCCAAGAGA
>NC_133474.1:15125337-15256641 GCF_025370935.1 Choristoneura fumiferana | reverse complement strand
GACATGGTAAGCTATTTGAATTAAAAAAAAAAAGTGACATTTGGCAGAATTGACATGACATGACAATGACAGTGACAGACAGCATGCATTGTGTCGGGGCTCACACAAAAGTACACGCTCAGAGTACACGTGAATAAATTGGTTTGAAACTTCGTGAAATTATAAATTAAGCGCCTTTTAGTTTCAAATCAAAGCCTTCTTATTATAATTATTTATTTTTATCAGTGTCTACTAAATTTAAGTCAGATATAGTGAGGTTAGTCTGGCAAGTTTTTAATTATTGATAATATTAATATTTCGCCATGTGTGGCAAGAAATTCACATCAGCTATTTTAGATCTAGCCATTCAATAGACTCTTAAGTAATTTATCTGTAGTTCCAGAGGCCACAATGAGAGTACGCAAGATAATACTCCACCGTCGTCAATGGACGGTGACGAAATCGCGGGCATGGAGGACGAAGAGGGCGTGTTATATTTAGACGAGATGGAAGAAGTGCAACTTGAAGACCTAGAAAGAGCACTGAATGAGCCGGAAGAAGATGTAGACATGGAACCACCAGAAGATTTAGCAGCCCTTGTTTTTCTCTAAACATGTTGGGTCGGTATTTTGCAGTGACGTCCACCCTAGTGGAAAATTGGCTGCAACAGGTGGAGAAGATGACAAAGCATTTGTATGGTCAGTACAAACAGGCCAAGTGGTCATGGAATGTACAGGACATAAGGACTCTGTTATTTTTGCTGGATTCAGTTTTGATGGTGTTTATCTTGCAACAGCTGACATGTCTGGGCTGATCAAAGTGTGGAAATGTAATTTAGAGGACAATCAGCAAGAACCATGGGCTGCTGTATTTGAGTATGAAGCAGAGAATTGACATTTGGCTTGTGGCATTTCGGTGCCAGGGTACTCATATGCGGAGCTATATCGGGAGATATTTATGTGCTTAAATAACCCTCAGGTGAAACCAAATTATTGCAAGGTCATAACACTAAAGTTGAGTGTGCTAAGGTAAGTTCAATCTTATGGTTATAAGAGTAACATTACTGATTGAATGATTTTGATAACCAAAACAGCCTAAACCACTGGAGCTATTTGGTCTTTATCAATGTTGCATAACCTCCTGAGTCTAGACATTTTTTAACAAATTTAGAGTGTAAGACCTAGACGTGGTTGACCTGCTTTGTTTTTTTGGATATTACAGTAGAACCTGCTTAATACGATCTCCCGCATAATACGCCATTTTATGCCGGTCCCTGCAATTTTAGGCTTGTTTTCATACATTTTTTCATGGTTAATGTCTCGCGTCCGCTTAATACGTCATCTAAAGTTATATTTTTATTATAAATTACCCACATTGCATCGTCATACAATAAATTAATAAATAATAAAATAATAATAATCCACTATCCAGATAAGTTTGTAGCCCTGTCTAAGTGATTACACTTACTCGTAGACTTCATTTGCTCATTATCACCGCTGCCGTATTTTGATATGTTTTAAAGTTTCAATTCAAATTTGTGAGTTATTAAATTCTTATCTTCATTTGTTAGTTCAATGAATATCAAATTTAAAAGAAAAGCATTATCATCAAGTCTTCCATTCTAAATAAACAAATTACATGAAATAATATTAATTTTTTTTCATGTTTAATACAATTTTTCGTTTAAGACGTTTTTTTGCTTGGTCCTCTCAGAATCGTCAATTCAGTTAAATTCTTGAAAGTATAGCTCCATCGATACTATCAATGATTCCTCCTATGTTGAGGTTGGAAAAGACACTATCAGTTTAGCCATTGTTCGGTAGGTTCAGTGTGCGGTCTCAGAATCGTCTCAAGCGAGTTCTACTTTATTTCAAAAAATTTAAAATTCTTTTTCAATGGACAGTTTGTACTTATAATGTACATTCGGCGTTATTCTTAGTGTAAATTGTTCTTTATAAAGTACGCGAGGACTCAGGAGGATAAAATATACCCCCACCAAATTTCACATTTGTAGACAGGATAAAAAATAGCCTATATGTGTCTTTCCAATGCAACACGGCGAAAGCTGCACCTTGCCTGCCCCCTGCTTGGAGTGTTGAAGCAAAGTCCCCAAAACATATCTTTACCGAAGAAGGTTGTCCTGGTCTGCAGCCACAAAACACGCGGAGCATCGCCAATGTAGTGTGCAGTGTTGCAGCAAGCCACGCCTCTGCTGCCTTTCAGTAGTTTAGATATGTAGCAACTAGGTGGGAACAACATCCCACTGGCCAAATTAGGGACCTGCGACGAGTGATAATGTAGCTTAACACAAAACTAAAAAAACATATGCACGACATCAGAAACAAAACTTTAGCACATACACCAGTTGCATTTTAAGTTTTATGTGAGGTATGTGTATAGCAACAAGAGTAGGTACCTTTTTGTTTGGCGGCCCATCTACCCTTTTTTTTGCTATGGATGTTGTTCGATTGCTTAGTTGAGAATACTTATTGTTATATTGCGCTTTTTAGGGACAAATCCAATTGGGACCTGTAGAAATTAAAATTAAAATTAAATTAAACATGATAGGATAGATCAAATTGGATAACAAAATAAATAAATACTGCATACCTGTCTGTTTTCTCAGCTGTTTTAACACGTTGGTTTTTTTAGGCTATATAAATGTTGATCACCATTTGCACGGCCTTATTTATTTGAACACAAATTGTTTCATGGCAACTGTACTGATACTTTTTATTCACATTTCTTTACTATTTGGGATACAATAAATAAATAATAATAATGTATATCCAACTTTGTATCTTTCTTAGTGAATAACTTTTTAGACTCGCATTTGTTGGCATTATCACCGCTGCCGTATTTTGATATGTTTTAAGTTTCAATTCAAATTTGTGAGTTATTAAATTCTTATCTTCTTTTGTTAGGAATGAGATTTTAAAGAAAAGACTGGCATACAAGTCTTCCATTTTTAATACTAAACAAATTTTGTAATGTTAGTAATTTCTTTTTAATTTTATTTAAATCGGAAAGCGATTTTTATATTTTTAAAGTAAAATCCATTCGATACTCAATGATCTGTCCTATGTTGAGGTTGGAAAAGACACTATCAGTTTAGCCATTGTTCGGTAGGTTCAGTGTGCGGTCTCAGAATCGTCTCAAGCGAGTTCTACTTTATTTCAAAAAATTTAAAATTCTTTATTCAATGGACAGTTTGTACTTTATAATGTACATTCGGCCGTTATTCTTAGTGTAAATTGGTTCTTTATAAAGTACGCGAGGACTCAGGAGGATAAAATATACCCACACCATTTCACATTGTCTTACTTTGTGTTATTTCCAAAGGTCCTACTATTTGCATACCAAATTGTATCCAAATATTTCCAACCATTTTAGCATGAAGGAGTAATAAACACACATGCATACATACACTTACAAACTTTCACATTTATAATAGTAGGAGCCTGCAATTGTCTGTGAAAAATTCATTTATCATGATCCATGGAAACCTATCAATTTTGAAACATTTTCTAATTACGTCCATACTAAATTTTGCAAACAAACTACTAATAATATTAATAGGATGTGTAAACTTTATTTTTCAGATGTTCAAAGATGGTGTACGTTTGGTAGCAGGGTATGAAGATGGAGTTGTAAAGGTGTGGGATCTGAAGTCCAGTGCAGTTAGTTACCAAGTTAATGCCAGTGTACACAATATGAGGGTGGCTGCTGTGGATACTCACCCTGAAAACAATCTATTGGTTTCTATTTCTAGTGATGGTAATTTAATTTTTTACTACCCTTTACCTGCTGCTTTGCGCACATAAACCATTAACAAAGTGTAGCCGTTGAATAGAAATTTCAGGATTTTTGCCAATATTCCTGTGAAAATTCCCAAACGTTACATCATGGATTTTATTAATGCTGCATAGAAACACTCACTTTTTGACTTATAACATTAGTTAGAATATATATTTTTTTAACTTATATTTTAACAAGGCTTTAGTACACCAAATGTGACTATGTCAGCGTCATGAGGAGCCTCAGATATAAACACTACACAGATCATACACTCTCCCTTACTTGTATGGTCGGTTCCCTGACTTATGTATCCACTTTTTCATACTAGTTGCATAGAAAAGTGCATACTTATGTTAGGGCACCGACTGTACAGTCGCCATCAGATATTTCGGAGCGGCCAAGGTGGTCAAAAATATCAATAAATGAACTCTAATACCTTAATAATAGAGTACATGTGTCAATATTTTTGACCACTGGCCACTCCTAAATATCTGATGGCGACTGTACTAAAACCATGTCTCTAGATGCAAAGGCCTGTCTAATGAACCTGTAAATCAGCATCGCTTCTTCTGAAATCAGCCAACTCAGAATCACATTTACACCTCCGTAAAACAAGCCCCACCATTAGTTAGAATAAGAAACAGTACCTGGGCGACAGAGCTTTGCTCGGGCTAAAACTCGTTATTAAACGTTTTTCCAGAGAACTAGATCAATTGGTCATCCCCATAAACCCCTACATACCAAATTTCATCGAATAATATTTATAATAAGTATATACAAGAATATGCATCCATATTCCGCACATGGTTATAAAAAAATATTATTTTGTTAGTGATGTTAATATTGTTGTGATTTTTTCAGGAAAAGTGGTTTTGTCTACATCACTAGCAAGCGGAAAAATCGTAGGTCAACTACAAGCAGACGATGATTTAGAAACTGTTGCCTTTCCAGAGGACCCACAGTTAGGATACTTTGCCTTAGGTAAACCCCAAGAACTTGAATTATACTAAAGATAAGCTGTTGCTCTGACCTCGAATCCCCATCATAAAATCCACCAGATCATGAAAACCCTAGGCACATAAAACGCCGCCATTTTATGATATGTCCAAAAGTTGATCAGACGTAACATGGTGTAACGTATTTGGCAATAATTATTATGGGCACATAGTAAAGTAATTGCGTTCTTGGTTACTACTGGGCACTTTTACTGTCACACGTTTTTAAGCTTAGGGAAATTAGGTACAATTGCGACTACAACGCGCGAGTGAAGCGAGCTCGCATCGGAAGCGGCCGGTGAAGCGCCGGGCCCAATTTCAGTCATTATCTACGCTATTGTTCCATCAAATAAAGGATAACAATCTTCGAGATTATAGGCTTTTGGTGTCCTACTTATTAGATGTGATTAATGGTGTGAAACGAGTGCTTGATGAACCTTTATAACAAACAACAAACGGACAACGCAAAATAATATTCACTGTGTCATTGAACAGAGGCCTCATTTTGTACTCGGATTATCGAACTCGGAATCACAATAGTTTTCACCAGCTCTTTCTGTCACACGGTATAGAATGAGATTGGAAAGAGATGGTGAAAGCGGCCGCGAGTGCCTGCACGTTAGACAATATGGCCTATGGCTCACAATCAGTCAAATACCTCTTACGGCTATCCTTAGTTAGTACACAATCCACCAAAAATGTACTAAGTCCTCAATCCTATTAAGATCCGTTATTTTGTTTTCAGGGTCATTAAAAGGCGAAGTTGGCATATGGGACATAGGCAGACAAATGCTCCGCCATCAATGCACCAAGGCTGATGATGAATCAATCATAGGGGTCACCAAGATGATATGGGTGAAGGGCCATCTAGTGACAGGATGCCTGGATGGCTCAATCCGCGTGTACGAGGGTCGGTCCGGAGACAAGTGCCTTACATTAACTGGTCACAGATCGGAAGTACTCGACTTGTGCTATAACGCAACTGAAAACATTATTCTAACCACGTCAGACGATGGCACCGCAAGGATATTTAAATATGAATTAAATAAAGATAGAGTATAATAGTTTTTTGTTTTTGTTTTTACCAGTATTATCACTAACTTCATTCAATGGCCGCTATTGTTAAGCTATCTACAAAATGTATTATTTATTCATCTTCTGTTTATATTAGACATAGTGAACTTTATTGTAATAATTTTATCTTTATCATTGTCCCTTCCGTATTGCTTCTCAAAAGTCCACTTTCTGCTTAGTATCTTTTCACTAATATTTAGTTATTACATTAATCTACCTATGTCTTGTAATATTACTATTCCTTGACGATTGGGTGCACTGTAGACGGTATGAATTTTGCAATCATCGATTATTTTCATCCTGACCCTAATCGTTTCATATGCTTCTTAAAACTGGTTCTCTATCGTTTGCCCGAATTTCATATGACATAAATCGTTTTCCATAATTTTCATTTGCCATTTGTAATTTATTTCTGAAATAGTATTTTCTTCAGAGTTGATATTAAACTAACCTAACCTAACCTACTGCATTCTATAAGGTGGCATTTAAAAAATCTAGAAAACAGCACGGTTCTCTAAAGTAATGGTATACTTACGCTTAGAACGCGGTATATTATGTACCTTTCGTAAAAATTTAGATAAGTAGTTCATTAATTATTTTGTTACGTTTGCCAAAACTATGTAGGTAAGCATACAGTAGCCACAGTCATTATAAAAAAAAAGTTGTATTTATGTTCTTGGGATACGGCCCTGTGACAGACAGACAAATGGACAGCTTAGTCTTCGGGTACGGAACCCTAAAAATACCAAAGTGCTTGTTGTACTATTGGTAAGTACTGTCATTGACCTCCGTGCTCTCAAATGAATCGTTCATATCCTGTGTTAAGATGTAGGTACTACAATAGGTAGTATTGTTGATCTTAAAGGAGGCTGAGTACCTACCTATTTAACTATAAAGAACCCATGCCACGTTATCACTTATCGGATAAAGATGACCAGTTATCGGTGAAAACTACGCTAATACACAGGCAAGAGGAACAAAAAGAGACAGATGAACCAAAACCAGTTGCTCAAACTTCGCAGAGAATTCACAAATTTGGATAGTCGCATCTAGTTTGAGCTTTACGACTCAGTGAAGACAACTGACTTCATTCCGGCAGCCGTTTGCTCATAAACCGTTTTGGATATTGAGTCACCTCCGTGCCGGCAGACGGCGCGGTTAGTGGGGTTACTGCTAACCTTAATGGAATAGTAAAGTAGGTGTGCGTAACGTTGAACGCCCGTCTCCTTGGCTGACGCGCTTGCTAAGTTCGTCAGCTAAACTAAATAAATTCGTCCTACTCCTATTCATAACTCGAAACGCGGAAATCTTAACTTAACGTCACTTATAGTCGTAAAATCTTGTTAGGTATAGCCGCATGTTAACCTCGATTTTCTGGATCGGGTTCAATATTAAGTTTTAATGTGGTGTATATTTTAACCTGAAAACATAGAACAATGTGACTAAGTACGGCCTCTGACATTTATTAAAGTTTGGCGCGTTATCAGCTACTTGTATTTTATCAATTCATGGCGTTTTCATGGTGTTGCTCGCACGTGGTGGTTCCCGCCGCCGCTCATTCGCCGTCCGGCCTGCGCGGAGTGATGCAATGTTTGTCTGACGCTGCTCAGATTTTCAGCAAATTAACATTATGATTGTTTTGCCCGCGAGTTCATCTGTAACCCCATGTGCCGGGATTTACTGACAGCAACTAGTGAATCTAATCAGATTAAAGTTCCGCTTTTATTCAGTGCTCTATTTATTTTTACGATTTCTAAAATGGCAAAAGTGTCGGCTTCTGAGGGACTTAAACCGAAGGCGATGGAGGTCGGAGAGAGAACTGAGGGTGTGCAGGGAGGTGTACGGCTGAAGAAGGAATTGAGTCTGTCGAATGGGGTGGCCATAATTGTGGGGGTGATCGTGGGATCTGGCATTTTCGTGTCCCCAAACTTGGCTCTGAAATATGCAGGCTCTAAAGGCATGGCGCTTATTGTATGGATACTGTCTGGATGCCTCTCCATGATCGGGGCCCTGTGCTACGCGGAATTAGGTGAGTACCTATTTAAAATTTAATTAACATTTAACATAGACATGCCTTATTTTTTTTTCGCGGTATATAGGTACTTTGTGAATGATAACGTTTACAAGCGATATAAAATGTACAGATTCTAGAAATTACCTTTTACAGATCCAACGAAATTCCTAGTTCTTCGTTTGTGCACCGAATATAAATAGTTAAAATAAGTTTACCAACTCAACCACAAAACAGATAAGTAGCGCAATTACGATAGCACGTAACGTGTGTCGTAAATAATAGGTATTGTTTTCATTAATTTTATTTCATAGGTTCCAATAAGTTATTTCAGAATATGTATTTAAATTAAGTCCTTGATACTTAGGTAGGTAAGCAGGTACATTATTGCTCACATCGAATTGATTTTTGATGCAATTCCGAAATAGCAGCCCCGGATCTAAGGGGGGGAAAACCGGCGCACTTGCCCCGGGCGGCAGTTTCATGGGGGCGCCAAATCCTTGAGACAAGAAATGAAGAAGAAAAGAAGAAAAATGCTACTCATTGGCAGTTTTTCTCAAGCACTGAAGGGAGGAGGCGCCACCATCAAGGTTTTGCCCCGGTTCGAAAAAATCGTAGATCGGGGGCTGCGAAATAAAGCTAGAAACTAAATATCAAAAATACAAACTGAAATATAGATGCATAGAAAAACCAGAAAAATAAGACCAGTGCTGGGAATCGAACCCAGGTCCTCGGCATTCCGTGCCACGTGCTATACCACTACACCACCACTGGACGACCTCTGGACACTCCCCTCTTCCACTCTCCTCTGGTTCTGGACGGAATGCCGAGGACCTGGGTTCGATTCCTAGCACTGGTCTTATTTTTCTGGTTTTTCTATGCATCTAAACTCATATCGAAAATACAAACTGAAATATCAGTATGTATTTTCGATATGGGTTTTACGGGATGACCGTAAAGTAACAAAAAATTTGGAATTGAAATAAAAAATACAAAAAGATTCCAAAAAACCAGTCTAGAAACTAAACTAAAAATTCCAATGTACAAAAATATCAAGAGTAATATTACCTAGTTATTCTGTGTATCCAGCTATCCACGTATTTTCATACAAACTCATCCAGCCATTTTAGCGTAAAAGAGTAAAATAGGTAACAAACACACACAATACCTACACACAAACTTTTACATTTAGTAGGATATAATTTAAGTAGGATTTAACAGGATACTTATGTGATTGATTGGATAAGAAATACAACTGAGATTTTAAGCGGTACAATAAACTGCATCGGTATTAATTGCAACCAACAAGAGAATAAGTACCTAACCTACTTTACAAACGCGTTGCACCTGACCTAATAAGTAAATACCAAGTAAATACTGTAATGCAGTAACCTGCCGAAAAGTACCTCTCATACTCTAATACTCTTATACTTTTTCTGAAAATCTAAATAAAAAAAAAGTTTTCGGTATTTGCACATTAAGTACCACCTAAAATCCAGCAAAAATATAGATTTCTACGCCCAAAATAGGGTTCCGTAGCCGTAACGAAAAAAATCAAGTACCTACTTACAACTAGACTAGACACAGACATGGCGAAACTCTAAGGGATACCGTAAAAAAAAATTCTGAAAATTAACCAAAAAAACATTTTTCGGTATAGTTGCTACAAAAGTACCTACCTATATATCCGCGCCAAAAATGCGTGTAGCTCTGTTCATTGTGCGTGCTGCCAGGCAGACACCGTGCGGTGAGCGTCTCGGACGCGCAATTCACAGAAAAATCGCTCACAGTGGCACGGCCGCCCGAGTGCTTGTGTGTAGAGTCAAATTTCTTATGTATCTAACCATTTTACTTAAATGTACGAAAATGCTAGAGCCGGGAATCGAGCCCAGATCTTCGCCAGTCCGAGCCGTGCTGTACCCCTACCGACAGTACCTACACCATATCCAAGCTTCCATTTCACGGCAAAATTTCTCAATGTGTTCTCGAGACGGTTACTATTATTAAAGATAATTTGCAAGTTATTTGTCACCAAGCGCTATAAAGAAGACTTCAAATGATTGGTCGGATTTTGAACGTCTTCGCTTCTGTGGAAGCGCACGCTAATATACCATCGATCATCTAACTGCATTACCTATCGATTTCTTCTCATGCCGTGTGATTTCGAAAGTTTCTTTGCACGTTAAGTGCGCGGTGCCGTACACCCTCAGAAGATTAAGTTTTTTAGACTCCAACATTAATTTGATAATAATTTTTACTAGTATCACAATGTGCTAACACCACGTTAAAAACAATGGCCTCAATTGTTCCGCGGGAACTATGGATTTAGGATTGATGTACAGTTTTTCTCCCCGAGGGACTTTAGTTTTAAAAAGTTAGTAGGTACGTCATTTTAGACTAAAGAGGTTTCAAGTCAGCCAACGTACATTTTTAAAACTTAGCTATAACTCAATTTTACCCCATAAAAATTTGCCACGCGCGCTTCATGAAACTTCGTTATTTTTATATTTAAAATTTATTTATATCAAATTGTTTTGCAATCATTTTAGTAAATATTTTTTTAGCATGTTGGAACAATCTGGCCGTAAGACCATTCAAATTCTAAACTGAACACAGTTCTTAGCCATTAACTATGGTAGACGGTAGACGACTCGAAAAAAATGATAATCAGGGGGGCTACTATGAAATTCTAAAATCGAAGTTCATATCGATTTCCTGGCGCTAATATTATTCAATATGAGAGTGAAAGGTAGGAAGGTACGATACGAACTTCGATTTTCGAATTTTGTAGTAGCCCTCTATATTGGCGGGTAGCCATTATTTTACTCAGTTGTTTTCTTAGCGCTTTTCTTTTAAGAAAGGTCAATGCATAGAGATGTCAATGGGTAAAGGAGACTGGCTTATGCCTATTTCTACTTCTTGGTAGGGTAGGTAACATTCATTGATAATATTGTAATTTTTTTGTCGTTTTATTTTTAATATATGGATCTTTTTTTTTAAGTACTCAAATTGTATCGGTTTCACTGTTTTATTGTGTTTTTTTTAATGTATGATGACCAGATGGTCTCAAAGGAAGACCAGCGCCGTTCGCTAGACCGGCAGATTGCTGATTTGGGACCATTTCGTGACATGCATAACTTATTTTTTTTTCTCTTTTTATTTCTTTTATCCATTGTTCTCATGTTTGTCACGAATAAATATTTTCTTTCTTTCTTTTCTTTCTTTCTTTTGCCGAGCTGTGAAGTGTTTGGACACAAAGAATTTATTTTTTTGCATTTTTTCCTCGTAATGTGATGAAAATCATTGTGTGTATCACGGGCCGTAAGGGAATTACAAACTCGAGCTGTGAATTGTGTCTCTGTGTGTCTTTTACGCCCCTTAATACACAATGTTCTATTTTCCTCTCTTTTTAGTGTCAATAATCTAAGATAAAATTGTTTAATGTCAACTGCTCGTAGACGACCATGGCCTAGTGGTTAGAGAACCTGACTACGAAGCTTGAGGTCCCGGGTTCTATTTCCGTGTCGGGGCAGATATTTGTATGAAAAATACGGATGTTTGTTCTCGGGTCTTGGGTGTTTAATCTGTATTTAAGTATGTATCTATCTATATAATTATATTTATCCGTTGCTTAGTAGGTACCCATAACACAAGCTTTGCTAAGCTTACTTTGGGACTAGGTCAATTGGTGTGAATTGTCCTGTGATATTTATTTATATGCACGAGGTACTACTAAATATATCCAATTTACCATAGGTGTCCCTACAATATTTGATGAGTTCCCTCGATTTCTTTAAGATCCAATTATCAGATCCTGATTTGGTGCTTATGGGACCTAATTGAAGGCATTCCTAGACGAACGCAAAAAAAATATTTTCAAATCGGTTCATAATGACGTAGTTCTGATGTAACAAACATAAAAAACAACCGAATTGATAACCTACTCTTTTTTTGAAGTCGGTTTAAAATTAATGACAGCAAAAATGTACCGCAAAGTCCTACACGACAAAACAAAAACAAAATACCTAACGACTTTACCTACGACGACTATCTATTGATCAAGATCGATGAAGTTAACTGGAATGGCTATTTTCTTTGGAACATTAAGATATTTTAATTATTTCGTATTGTATGTAGCCTGATTAAATTGACGATTTAATTATTCGTTTCTATTATAGACCGCACCCGTTATTGGTATGTAGGGACTTTCGCAAAAGTCACGAGTATAAACAAACAAACAAACAATATCCGTAGCCTTATCCCATTAATTTTATCATTTAAACCCATTAATCTAGTATGAAAAGAAAGTACACGTTTATCAAGGTCGATCATGGTATAAAAATGCGTCATTCGAGATATCGTTACATATTACGGTCAAATAATCGTGAACGTGGGCTTAGTGGTACCTAATAAACACGATCAATACACACAAGGCAAAGAATTCCGTAACCGTAAAATATACACAATCAATATTTGTTAAAATAGTTTTCTACCTACATTTATTCGCACTCCTCCAAAAATGGCAAAGGGCGAGTTTGATGGTAAAGTTAACCTTACCCTGAATTTAGAGGGGAAAATCTTAATTGACAATCAAAGACTGAACTGAGCTGAATTACCTACGGTCAGTGGGATGGATTTATAAATTGCTTAATCAAATGCATAAATTTACTTAAAGTTGAAGAAAGGGTTCTTCAACTTTAAGTAAATTTATCTCAGTTTCGAATTCAGGTGCGCGTCTTGACCAGCTAGAAGAAGCTCTTGTATATCTACAGGGAGTCTCTGACCATGGGGCTTTAATTCCGAGGTTCGATTCTACTCACATAACTGAGCTACTTTTGTTCTGCAACTTAAAAAATATGATCATTGTTAATTAATTTAAGTTTTTTCATACAGATTAAATGTAATTTTCAATGTATGCCATTCAATACAAAATTGACAGCACATTGATAAAAATGTTTCTCTATGATATGTCAAATAAATGTCAAAAATTACTAAAAGGCCCCCGTACCAAGAGACAGCGATAAATACATTGATTCAACGATTAAACTTTGAGGATCAATAAATTATCCGAAATCAAGTTATTTGAAAATGTTACAAAACAAAAGTTGCTTAGTTATGCGAGTAGAATCGAACGTTGAATTTAAAGCCCCATGCTCAAAGACACCCTGTATATGCATCTATCACGAATAGAGTGCCGGTCATTTTGAACCACCTGACAGTTCATGTCAATGTGTCACTCAGCTAATATAAGAATGTACTTTTCTTTTCATCGCTATATATTAGGGTCTCTCCACATGATCGATTGTATATATACCTAGTGCCATCCACGAAGACGCGTGATTTTGTCAAAATTAACCATTAATGATATCGTGAATGACTCTACCTATACTTTTTAACCAGCTGTTTTCCATATTATACAAAATACCAAAGGATACAGAAATATACCACCGTCCCAGCACTGGCAGTCTCTAAGCTAAGCCAGAGACAGACGAACAGATGGACATGGCGAAACTATAAGGGCACCAACCATTCATGGTTACCTTTTTATTTCCAGGAACAATGATTCCCAAGTCGGGCGGCGAATACGCGTACATCGGTGAAGCGTTTGGTCCTTTGCCGTCCTTCCTATTTCTGTGGGTGGCATTGTTCATCCTGGCTCCTACAGCCAACGCCATCACAGCGTTGACTTTCGCACAGAACATCCTACAGCCGCTGTGGCCGGCCTGCGAAGCCCCGGATTCTGCCGTCAGTCTTATAGCTGCACTGCTCACGTGTAAGTGTCGTCTATCTTAATTTATTTAGGTACTAAAAGGTGCCTAATCTAATCCATTCGGTAAGAAGTCGTTTACACAAAATAAATAGTGAGGGTACAGATTTATTTATGCATACAGTCTCAGGCTTTTGTATTCCTTGAATCTCAATCCAGACCCTATACTACGAAGTTCGAAATTTAAACTTCGTATGTATATTATGTTATGGACAAAGTGATTAATTAGGGCATTATGTATAAATGCCCGGGCATTGTGTATAATGCCCCGGAATAATAAAAATCTACTATTAAGATAACTTACCTACTTTACGGATTTTGATAGTTGTTTAAAGATCTTTTAAAGATTCATTTAATTTGACGTAAAAATAAAAAAATAGTAATGCGTCATCTTCTTTTATTACTTTGCCAAATAGGGGATAGACATTATGTATAATGCCCGTGCAATATAATTAATTGAATAGTTTTTATCCAATTGCTATCTCATATTGGTCATTATTCATAATACCCGGGCATTATGAATAATTACCAATTTATCACTTGGTCCACAACATATATACCATACCATCCCACTGACACTAACGGTGTTTAATTTTATAAGAGAGTACGACGGATAGTATGATAAGAACTTAAAATTATTCCCTCAATTGGCATCTCAGAATGCAAACTTCGAGGAACTTCATGTAGCCTTTTAACTTTTGAAGATGGGTTTTAAGTAGATAGCGTGTCTTACCCGGAATGATCGTTACCAAAAGCGTTAGTCTTATCATATGTTATAAACAACGTAGGCATGCAGAATCCATCACATATTGAACACGTTTGCTGAATGCCATTCTCATAAACCGGCCAAGAGCGTGTGGGACACGCCCAAAATAGGGTTCCGTAGCCATTACGAAAAAATTAAGTAATATTTTGCTAAGGATTTCGTATTTTATACGGAATCTTCCCGACTTAGCCGACTTAGCCGTTATAGTTTTCCTTGTAAGTTTGATATACTTACTATCATACTGATTTTTTTTTAATTTTTTCACCCACCGGTTTAGATTTTAGAGGGGGGCGGGTGACGCTCGATTTTAATGAAAATTTGCATTTTAAAGTTGAATATTTCGCAAAAAAAAAAACAATGAATCGTAAAATCATTTTAGCAAACCCTGGTTTGCTAAAACGATTTTAAATGGTTTTAAAACCAAATGGTTTTAAAATACCTATCCAACGACACCCCACGCTATAGGGTTGGATGAGAAAAAAAAATCACCCCCACTTTACGTCTATGAGAGGTACCCAAAAAAAACTTTTTTTTATTTTTTTATTGTACCATTTTGTCGGCATAGTTTACATATACATATATCCGTGAAAAATTACTGCTTTCTAGCATTGATAGTCCCTGAGCAAAGCCGCGGACGGACGGACAGACAGACAGTCAGACATGGCGAAACTATAAGGGTTCCGTTTTTGCCATTTTGGCTCCGGAACCCTAAAAAGGAACGGTACCCGTTCGTAAACTAGTTCATCCACATAACATTTAAGTACCGGTAATTTGATCTGCGTGCTCCTTTATGAAGTATCACAAAACTCGACTGCCATAATAATACATACCTATATGTATACAGTTTCTCAAACAAGCTGTTTATACTTACACATAATAATGCATATTTTAATTGCATTCCCAGAAACGTAGCAGCAAAAGCAATTTAACTTTTTTCGATTTTGAGAACAGGGCACTTTGTCATTACCCCATACTGGGAACTGGTTAAACTCGCCTTATTATTTTCGGACCTTTTGTTGGGATGGGGTGGCAGTATGAATAATTTATGACGTCTGAAACATGTGCAATATGCATGGTATTTGATTAAGCAGTGTTGATAAGATATACAACAAAATATTCGTTTATTTAGATTTTAGATACTTGACAGCCTGTTCTTTTATTAATTTGAACGCAATGTGGTGGTAACAAGAATTTTATCTGTGTGTGGTAGGTAATATCTGAATGTGAAAATACAACCGAATTGATATGAGGCTGATTTTTGGTAAGTACTTAAATATTTGACAAAAAACTTTAATTTATTTTTATAATCAGGACAACCCTTAACAGATTAACAAATTATTTTGCTGAAATAATCTGCAATATCCACATGGCCTTATATTAACTGTAGCTTTTACTTATTGAAAATGGGGCATTCATTAGATACGTATTAAATGTAGGTCAATGTAGGAAAATTCGTCACTTTCTTACCAATGACGTATTTTAGTTGGAGCAAAGTAGCGTACTCGAGCGAGTATTTTCACTGCTTCGGTCATTAACATCTAAGTTCGTGTGTTGCGAAAGTTGGCGAACTTGCTCGTAAGTTCATCTTGCACTAAAGAGATAGGAATATTTGTTGTCCACGAAATAAACGCTTGTGTGTGCTAGTACCTACCAATCTAGGTAAAATGTAGGTTTAACTACGAGTAGGTAAGTATTGTAAATTTATTTTCGTTTCTCGTGCTCGTAAAGTTCGTATTTATGCTGGATCTAGGCTATATCTTTTTCACCTCAGCACCTCAAACTGGCAGGTTTTGCTATGAGAAATCAGTGAGCGAAATCGCATTTTGCTCACTCCGTGAGACAAAGTAACTTTTTAATTATTTTTTTTAAATGCTGAGTACAGTGTTGGGTCTACTCACTGAATTCCAAATATTTGAACTTTACTTTGATTGATTTGATGTCATTTCACTTCAACACGAAAAAAGCGAGAGATAGGATCAAATTTGTTAATTACAATCTTAAATTAAATTTTTGGTATTAAAAATATATCGAAATATTTCCAAAGTGTAAATTTTCCCGATCTTTTAATAAAGTATGCAACCTCGTTGCACAAAAGCCGCTTTTCTTGTTTTTTTTTTTAATGCCTATAGAACGCCTAAAATGCCTACAGTTGGAATAGATATTTGTTAAATTGAATGAATTTTTAACAAATCTATTTATGTTTATGTAATAGAAATCCTAATAAAATTCATATTTAAAGGTTTTATAACATTTATAATACATTATACGTTTATTGTTCAACCTTTTTAATTACCCCAAGATGAGGCTTTTTGCAGTATTAAAAAATAAGTGTGACATAAGGACAAGAAGTTCTCTAATTACAATGCATGTTGCATGTTATGAGTATGAGATTTGTATTGTAGCTAGTGGACACTTTTTATGGTTTTAAATGTGATTATTATATTTGTTTATTAATAATCGGATTCTATTTAAAAAAAATGTTTTTGTTTTGTGAACAGGTAGGTATATGTGGTTTTATTCTTATGTTACATTTAAATTATGTTCTCGCTGCTGAGGTGAAAAATTGTATGTGTGACACGAGACCAAAGTTTTATTGCATCTCGTGTATTTGAATCCCTTGCTGCTCTCAGGATTCTAACCTAGAATCACTCGCTGAATCCTTCGCTTACTCGGGATTCAAAATCAACACTCGCCACAAAAAACAACTTTGCTCTCTTGTTGCACAAATAACTATTTATGCTCTATACATGCATAAAATAAAATCTTCGTCTAAGACCAAGGTAATTAGGTGTAAAAAGTCACAAACAAAGAAGTTTCTACATACTTATTTTTTTTAATAATTTTAATTTACATAAAACTAAAAATCAAACAAATCAATCAAAATAGATCAATAAAACTAGAAACATATAATTATAATAGTAATGCGTGAATATAAAAGGAACATAGTAAGTAAACAATTGTTTCCACTGTTGCTATTTCATTTCCTCGCCATCGAAGTGAAAAGCAAAGTGTAAAACTCGAGCATTAAACCGATTTTCCCCTCGACGTGTCTATCCACCCTCGCCGTACCGGCTTGGGTGGCTATTTGAACATCTCGGGTAAAATGGGTCGTTTTATGCTCTTTTTATGCAATCTACTATTATCCCACTATATTATAAATGCAAAAATTTTGTAAGTCTGTTTGTTTAATTGTTTGTTACCTCATCACGTCTAAACCGCTGAACCAATTAAGACGAAATTCGATACCTATACAGATAGTTTGAGTCCGGGAAACGACAAAGAATAGTTTTTATCCCGGAAAATTGCATATTTCCCGCGGGATTGCGATAAACGCGAGCAACAAGCTACCCTAAACTCAGGTTTCTATAGTCCTAGCATTCATCAATAGTCCAAACGGACTTTTTAATATTTCGAACAATTACGGAACTGCTAACGTCATCTAGGACGTTCATCGCAGCCTAATCCAATAGAAAATGCACGATGAAACTCCTAAACGTTATTCGGACTATTGATGACCGCTTGGGACTATAGAAACCTGAGTTACGGTAGTGGAATATATTTATAAGCGGCCAGTTTAAATTTATACTAGTAACTACAGTATAATTCTAAAGAAATTACCAAGGAGCATAGCTTAGCCGATGCAGCCGGTCCTAAAGTGTCGTGAAGAAGTATCGGTCTTCGTCAAACAAGGCTGGCCGGAGCCGTGGCCGCGTCTTTATAGCGCGGTGGCGCGGTCGCGGTCGCCGGCGCAGATTGCGCCTGACAGGATAATGAGAGCTTCCTCCCGCATCGCTGCGACACACACTTGTGCGGAATTATCTTGGCGAACACACACCATTGCGTAAGGGCACTTATTATCTGGGCACAAAACGCTGCCCTAACGGGTGTGAAGTCGTCGCTCATTGTTTAGTATAACAACCGCCGAACAACAGATGTGGGTCAAAATACCTCGAAGCTAAAGTGGAACTAGTTTGCCAGTCTATATTTGGGCCAAAATGCAGGACATGGGAGTCCTTAGACCTAATTTAGCAACCCTAAAAATCCACAGCAATAGTACACATCGACCAAGATCTTGATTTTTTGTGTCTATGCTTAATAAAAGTTCCAATTATTTGCTAAGTAATTGCAATGTAAATCATATCTACATAACTCAGACTTATGTTCCTCGTCGGGAACCGTGAACATTTCAATAAAATATTTATTTTATTACATCTTTATGTACTATATAATAGTGATGTAACGAATACTCGCATTCGCATTCGCAAATATTCGCATGTTTTTGCATATTCGTATTCGCAAAATTTTTGCGAATGTTTTGCGAATATGAATATCAGAAAGAAATACAATTATTAGATTAGTAGGTTAATAAAATTAAAATACATTAATTTCTTATGTTTTTAGGGTTCCGTAGCCGAATGGCAAAAAACGGAACCCTTATGGATTCGTCATGTCTGTCTGTCTGTCCGTCCGTATGTCACAGCCACTTTTTTCCGAAACTATAAGAACTGCACTGTTGAAATTTGGTAAGTAGATGTTAATATCTGAACCGCATTAAGATTTTCATACCAAAATAGAAAAAAAACAATACATTTTGTTGGGAGTTCCCCATACTTAGCAAAGAAACTCAAAAAAAATTTTTTTCCATCAAACCTATAGGTAAAATAAATAAATAAAATAAATATCACGGGACAATTCACACCAATTGACCTAGTCCCAAAGTAAGCTTAGCAAAGCTTGTGTTATGGGTACTAAGCAACGGATAAATATAATTATATAGATAGATACATACTTAAATACATAGTAAACATCCAAGACCCGAGAACAAACATTCGTATTTTTCATACAAATATCTGCCCCGACACGGGAATCGAACCCGGGACCTCAAGCATCGTAGCCAGGTTCTCTAACCACTAGGCCATCTGGTCGTCTAAAAAAAGGATAGGTGTGTGGTAACTATGGATAGGTCTTCAAAAATGATATTGAGGTTTCTAAGTAATATCATTTTCTCTAAAGTGAATAGTTTGCGCAAGAGATACTTGCAAAGTAGTAAAATGTGTGTCCCTGTAACTTCTAAAATAAGAGAATGATAAAACTAAATAAAAATATGATGTACATTACCATGCAAACTTCCACCGAAAATTGGTTTGAACGAGATCTAGTAAGTAGGTTTTTTTTAATACGTCATAAATCGTAAAGTAAAGGAATCTTTTATATTATGTTACTTGCTGCTACGGAACCCTCCATGGGCGACTCCGACTCGCACTTGGCCGCTTTTTATACAAGAAAAAATAACTTAATCTCGTAATCACATTAAATATTATTTATTTATTTACTTTGCGATGCGTTTGTAAAAACTCGGTAATTCTCGAAACAAAGTATAACCGGAACGCACTTCGTTCGAACGAGACTGCCATAGACAATTGGGGCCAGAATAAAAATTGAATATTCGCATTCGCGTTCACATTCGCGAATGTTCAAAAAATTTCATTCGTTACATCACTACTATACAATACTGAAAAAACGACTTTTAGCTCAATTAATTCAAAATTAAATAATACTTTTTTTTAATCCTGAAAATTTAAAAAGTTTAATAAGTTTTGATGAATGACTATATAATGTTGTACCCTATGAGATATTTTTTTATCATGATGTAGGTAAGTATTAATCCTTTGAATCGTCCTAATTGCAGGTTTTCTCACGGTTATCAACTGCTACGACGTGAAATGGGTCACACGGCTGCAGGACTCCTTCACAGCTGCAAAGATCCTGGCCCTGCTGCTGATATTCTTCGCCAGCCTATGGCACCTGTTCCACGGCCACACAGAAAACCTCCAGTCGATGATGGAAGGGACGAAAACATCGCCTAGCGCTATTGCCATCGCGTTCTATTCAGGCCTTTTCTCGTATTCTGGATGGAATTACCTTAATTTTGTGACTGAGGAACTGAAAAATCCTTTCAGGTAGGCACTATCTAACGAACTGAATCGTGGCTCACTGTAGAACCTTTTCGTAGAAAAAGTCATAGTGACATTACATTGCTTGACAAGGGAATTCATTATGACACTTACTGTGAGAGCGTTCTACGGTGGGTCAGGTCAGGAATCAAATGGTTTGACTGTACCTACATCTCTATGGTTAATTTTTTAATGTAAGAAAATGACTCAAGCAGAATCTATAAAAGTTTATCTACTGTTATTTTATTTACTAAATAACATCTTAAAATAACTTTTTCAGAAACCTTCCCCGAGCTATCTGCATATCAATGCCAGTGGTGACCATAGTGTATGCGCTAACCAATGTGGCATTCTTCGCTGTGCTGTCCAACGCTGAGATCCTGTCTTCAACAGCCGTCGCCATCACCTTCAGCGAGAAAATACTGGGTTCCTGGGGATGGATCATGTCATTATTCGTCGCTCTCTGCACGTTTGGGTCCTTAAATGGAGCGATATATGCGTCATCGCGACTGTTCTTCGTCGGAGCCAGGGACGGCCATTTGCCGCTGGCGATATCGCTGATTGATATCAAAAGGTTGACACCAGTACCATCGCTTTTATTTATGGTAAGGTTCTTTTTCATCTCTCCTGTTCGGAAAGTTTAATTTTCATGGGTAGATAGCCGGGTGGAAATTTGCGTTTTCATCTCAAGGGTGGAAAGTTTTTTTTTTTAATTTTTCGATTAGCCACGGAGTCGAAGATAATTGGGTTAGGTACGTCAATGACACTATTTTCACGTTTCGGCATGGCCATCTAGATGCACGTCGTGACCAACTCGATTTTTTTTATTGTCGGTTGTGGCAAGTGGCCAGGTCGAAAAGGTACCGTTGGAGGTTGGATATAAGTAAATTCATTTATTATTTTTCTCTTTTATTTTTGGTGTATTTTACTTTCCTCACAGTCGAAATGAAAAGTAGAGTGTCTAACTCGGTAGAAATTACGCATTTCCCCTCGAACTATTGGCGCTTTCACTTCGTTCGAGCGCCAGAAATATCTCGGGTGAAATGGGTCACTTTCCACCCTTGGTTATCAATCTAATATTGATTTCATAAATCCTAAACATTATTTTAGACACATAAAAATATAAACTAGATATAACTCTGCTTTTTTGATAATCAAATTAATTTCTATGTCAATGTTTGTAAATAAAACTGTCCAAGTGCGTGTCCGGTCAAGCGCAGCGTAGAGTCCCTATTATTTAATATGCGACAAATATTCAATACCTACTAGTTCCTGCAATACTTCGTCCGCGAAAATTTTATTTCTATGCAATTTTCTGGAACAAAAGTTTTCTATGTGTTAATCCAGATTATATTTCTTTTATATATATCTGTGATCCAAATTTCATTTTGCGTGATAGAGTAACGAACATCCAAACTTTAGTATTTTTAATATTAATAGGATTTAGTTTGATCGCCCATTATTCTCTCTTAATTCTACTCTCTTAAACTCTCTTTAGATTTTTTCACGAATCTAAAACGATAATTTGGGTTACACCTGAATAGAAACGTGATTTCCGCAAACTTGCAATATTATTGAAAGACCTATCCTAACAACACTTAAAATCACGGGGTAAACGAGTACGTACTCCAAAACACTTTTTTAAATTAAAATTTAAAAAAACGGCCTGCTACGGAACACAAAAAAATTTGAAAAACTTTACGTTTAAGATATGCATAGCACTACAAAGTGCGAACACGCGTTAGTGTTACCAATCAGCGCCCACTCATAAGTTTCAATTAACGCAGCCATTGGAACGGAAAAATGTGATCGCGTTTGATACGGTCATAAGAGAAAGTAAATGAGTAGGTATGAATGATAGAAAAATGCAATTCGTTGCCAGCACGAGAGCAGTGTTGCCAATATAAAGGATTTTCCTCTAAAAGGGATAGGGATAAGTTTAAACTCATCCCCTCTCCTTCAACAAAAAAAAATGATCAGTGGCTGCATTTTTGCTTTTATTTTCGTTAATTTTGTCAAAACTCGTGAATTTGTGTGTACTAGACCTTACCTGCGGTTTCCCACGCGTAATAAGTACCTACCTACATTGGATCGTATTTCATTAATTTTGCACATAAAATACCCGCACCAAACATGTCCTAAAAATTACGGAAAATAAGAAAGAGCCCATAACATCGATTTGATTATGAAAATTTGATTAGCGCGCAGTCACCTCATTAACTTAGATGAGGGAGTCACTTAAATATTTAACGATGTTATTTAACGAAGTAATTGTTAATTGAAATTGACAATTTCTTTTGCCACTTAAATATCTGGCAAATTGAAATGCATCAAGATTATGCTTTGATTACGTTTGACTATTAGTAATGCACGTGTTATCAGCGTCGCGAAGTGCCAAGCTACCTACCTAAACATGGATCTACACTAATTTACACTAATAATAATATGGAGGTAAATTTGATGTGCAAGGTCCGTTTGTTTTTTGTTTGTTCTTATGTAGAACCCCTCTACAAGAAAGATGTTAATTAAATAACTGAAAACCTTACACATTCCAAAAGTATTTTTTCATTTTAAGCATTTATTTTCGAATACCTTTATTATTTCCAAAAATATTCGTGTGTTTTGCTAACTCAGTAACTCTACTTGGTTTCTAACTCTGCACTACACTATTCCAGATAAACAAAGCTTCATTTTACTGTCCAGAAATGAGCGGAATGATGTTTTCTGTGATAAGCCAATTGGCGCTAGTATCATGAAGTTCGTTTGACAACTTTAATATTTGTGTTATTTTTGTGTTAGGTTTATAACTAAATGAGCCAATCGCGAGTCAGACTGTAAAGTCAACCGGACCACCGATACTAACGCGATCTCACGATATTTTGCCTGTCAAGTCAAGAAACCCTTATTTTTGAAAGTTGCGGGATGGTATTATATTGTAACTCTCTATTGTACATAAAACATATGTAAATTACAATTAACGAGTTTTTTTTTAATGGTTTTCTTTGGTGTGGGAGCTGGGCCGTAGGCTACGGGACAGGGATTGCGTCCCCCGCTCCGGGTCTTACCTGGTTCAGCAGGTGGCGCTGGCCATACAGCGCGGAAATGATGTGGCTGGCATTATGGGCACCTTTGAGCCGGGTACGACGCGGAATGGTGGTTTTAAGGTTGTAGTTTAGGTCTTAGTTTGTAGTTTATATTATAGGTTTAAGTTGATTTTATTTTGTTTATTTTAATTTTAGTTGACATTGTTGGTGTAATTTAATTTTCCTTAATAAAGATCCTATTCATTTGTTTTATTATCAAGAGAAAGAGATGCACAAAGGCGAACTTGTCCCTTAAAGGGATCTCTTCCAGTTAACCTTTGAACGATTGAAAGGACAACAGAAACAAGAGTAAACACTACAATAGAAAGATAAAAGGACCGAAAAAATTAAATTAGCCTAAACATCGTATGGCTGTAAAGCAGGAATATAAACAGAATGGTGTAGGTACAGCTACTTTTGACGCTGGCAATACTTGCGTGAAAGATATTTTCTTAGATTTTGTGGATTGAGTTCGTTTCTTGCGGAACTTTTGCCACGCACGATAAAACTGTGGAATCAGCTTGCAGTGCCAGTATTTGCGGACCAATACAACTTGAGGATGTTCAAAAAACGAGCCTACTCATTTCTCAGAGGGCCGAGAGCGCATCCGTAATTCAGCTTATGTTATGGATGTCCGTGGGCAGCGCTGATTGCTTTCCACCAGGTTACCTGCCTGCTCGTTTGCCCCCTATCATATGTATTTAAAAAAAAACTACAGACATGCACAGAGGAAACAATATTTTAGATCACTTCATGTTCATGTGTATAGTAGATATATAACAAGAGAGTATACTAAAACTTCATTGTAGTAAATACTTATAAATGTTTTGTTGTATGATAAGAAACACTATGTAAAAATAATAAAATAGCGGCCGGCCATGGCGTCTATCGTTGCAGAAAAGGAAATTGTTATGTTTACCGCCGGAAGAGCGTATGTTCACAAACTAGTAGGTATTGCTAGTGTTAAAATTAATAGATATACCTACACAAGGCATACTCACACTATCTGATAATAATGTTCTACACATTTGGCTAATGCTCCAGATCGTTCAACGGCTGTATTTTAGCGTTACCTACCAAAACAAGTATGTCCAAGGTAAATCGTTAATTTTAGTTCATGGACATATTAGACAATTTTGGTACTTAGTGCAAAAATACGGTTGAAACGCCTCTGAGCTTTGCCCACCTATATATTTAAGGTACAGTCTAGGAAACTGAATCGCGTACCGGATTGGAACTTTTGTGCTACTGATGTCATATAGACATTCCATATATCTGCCAAAGAAATCATAGTGAAATTGATTATGAAAAGGTCCAACCCTGGTACACGAATCAGTTTCCCCGATCAGTTGAGGAAAGTGATTGGCGTAACAGGTTGGAACTTTTTCGCAATCAATTTGGCGATGGTTTCTTTGTAATGATGTATGGAATGTTAACACATTTGTAGGTAAAAGATAGGTGCGTGTTTCACTTTATTCGACTGTACAACCAGCATCAAATGTAGCAAAATTTCTATACCTCGTCACTTAAGAAGATCCGGTATTATTACGGTTTCTGTTATTTGATAATGATAAAAGTTTATTAAATCATCTAATTGCTAATGCTTTTTCTTTCCAGTGCTTGATGACACTAGTGCTGCTAATCTGGAACAACGTGGAAGCCTTGCTGGTGGTGGTGACGTCGATGGAGGCGCTATGCGTGACCAGCAGCGTCACGGGGCTGCTGTGGATGCGGTACTCCAAGCCAAACCTCAAGCGCCCCATCCGTGTCAACCTGGCCCTGCCCTGCGCATTCTTCGTCATCTGTATCTTCCTCGTGATACTCTCCTGCTTCACACACCCCGTAGAACTCGGCATCGGCATCACCTTCACCTTACTTGGCATCCCCGTCTACTTCATATTCATCAAATGGCAAAACAAACCCATGTGGCTCCAAACAGGCTGCCACAGCTTCAACACATTCATCTCAAAACTATTCATCTGCCTACCAGAGGACTCTAAAGAATTATGATCAAATTTTGACCAGTGCGTGACAATTATTTGTAAGTGCACTTGTGTTGTTCTTTTTTAAATGTGTTATTTATTTTATGCTTTTATACATAGATTTGTATGCTTATTTATATAGGGTTAAGTCGGCACATTCCGTCAATTACAAATTGACAATAATTTGGTACGCTTGTGATAGGTTACTTTGTTGTTATAAGTATGAATGGAACCTATACCTGAATAAATGAAATTTGACGTTAACTCTGTCCGTCCTTTTCATTCGCCATTATTTAACCAGATGTTTGGTAGGCATGAACGTCACACCTCATTTTAAGTTTTTAATATGCCCATTGCGTTAATTTAGTAAATAAATAATGGCATGTAAATAAATTATGGAGCCATCTTTTGTTATTTTCATGTCGAGCTAGCGTATCTTCGTTTATAGGTACAGACAGACCTACCAGCTTGACGTACAACCTACATATCATTGATTTAGCTACATATAGCCTGCACGGGTATGGGACGAATACTGTAGATACGATACCTATTTAAACAAATGGCTGGACCCGGTTTTTCCAATCTTTTTAATAATGCGACTCCTTAATAACCCCATCCACTGCTGAAATGTTCGGGATACTTACCTTCGTTTTAAATGTTAAACATATAAGGTACTAATTAACAAATTAGGTACCAATATTTTACAGCTGATAGTAAGTACTCGTGTCGAGTAGACTTAAGTATAAAATATTTAAAAGTTTATGTTACTTTTTGGAGATAATTAGAGAATCAATTTTACTGCGTAAAAACACCCAGTTAATGAGATAATTAATAGTCAGTGATTAAAACTTCTTTGACTGTCTTGACTGTCACGAGTAACTGCGGCCACTTCACTTAGATACATAAAAAGTTTTCCAACCAATCGCTGACGGTTATGACAAACGACGGTTCGCTTGACAGAAAGTGTTAAATATCTTGTCACTCAAATGCACAGGCTGATCATATTTGGGTGGAATGATAATTTATTTATTTTGTTCAGGAAATTAAAACAAAAATATCGTATAAAAAGTTTTCTTAATTTATGTTTAAAGTTAATTGTTTTGATCTAATTTAACGTCTCTTAAAATATTAGTACTTAATTTGTTAGCACCTTATACATTATATGTAGTGTAGGTACGTCTTCAAAAGTAAAATATCGCGTCGCTAATTGAATTCTGGAAAACTATTGCGCCTCTGATAATATTCTCAGAATCAACGTATATGTAAAATGTTAAATTCTGTAAACTTAATTACTCACGTAAACATGTTTATGTCATTTTATCTAACTTACCTACACTAAGTTTGAAATGTGATTTCATTAATATTACTTTGTTTACATCCAAAATCATTAAGCTCAAAACACATAATTATTTATCATAACAAATTACTTTCATTGGAAAGTATCGTTTATTTATTTCATCGCAATTTTATATTTTTTTTATTTATTATTTTTATTCATTGATTCCTCAACCCTCCACATAGCAATTTTTTAGAAATCGCTAGAGATATTTCCGAGTTCAACGAAATAAATAAACAAAATTCGAGAATATTGCTCATTTAAAGATATGATTAGGTATACGACTAGCTGTGGCACGTACGGTCGAACCAGTTGAATCATGACCCAGGGTGGAACCTTTTCATAATCAATTTGACTATGATATCCTAGACAAAAGTATGAGATGTCAACATGACATTAGTAGCACAAAGGTTGCACCCTGGGTCATGATTCAATTTGTTCGACTGTACATAGGCTGAGACTTAGCTGAGATGATGATGATAATGTTTTATGTTTATTTGGGCAAAAAACCGTACAATATAAAAAAAGTTAAACATAGGCCAGCTAATATGCCACTATAATGATTTCAATCCCTTTCCCGGACGTAGAAAAGAGCGACCCTAGCGACATCCGGTATCGAATAGAAGCACTAATTGTACAGGTCTTTGTATCATTCTTCTTATGAGAGCTTCTTCAATACATTGTTTTCGGATTATTCTGACTTTAAATTTCAATAAAATACTAAACCAGGTGACCGTTAAAGTAGTAGCTATAACAATATCGACTGGCGCTACTTAGTAGCCTACTTATAAGAGTTAACTATCAATAGAGATCAGAGTTGTAGAGTTACTGTCACCGCGAAATTGTTACACGAAGTATCAGACCGTGACCGGAAGTTAAAGTTATTTAACAATTTTGTACTCAATACTAAGTTTTTTATGCACCGTCCGTGGGCCAAAGCGTGTAAGTACAAAGGCGAACTTATCCCTCTGTAGAAACTCTACCAGACATGTAATGTAAAAGTTTTCTTCTTATTTTTGATATATTTTCACTGTAACTGAAATTCAGCGCCATGGTTCCATACCACAGCATCGCTAAGCTGCCAGCAAAGACTACAGTATATATAGGCTGCCAGCCTTTAAGCTCTAGGTAATAAGTTATTTCAAGAATAAGTCAAAGTCAAAATATCTTCATTCAATTTAGACTATAACAAGCAAGGCAGGGTTAGTCTAAAATATTGTGTATAACAAGCACTTAAGAATGTCAATTATGAGTTTGTTATTATGTAATAATTTGACCTCGTGTTTTTTAATCCATGTGTATATTTAATAATCCGAAAAGTCATTTTCTTTCTTTCTCGTGGCAAATAATGGCGACAACTTGTATTTAAATAGGCAATTAACTTGTAACTGTAACACTAAAATAAAGAAGCAGATAAGGATTAATCGCTACTATCGGTCACTAAAGGATGACCAACATTGTCATCTTATAATAATATGCTTTATTGTCTAACCTAACGCACTCGGAATCACGAACATTTTTCACCATTTCTTTCTGTCACCCGGTATGGGATAAGGGTAGAAAGAGATAGTGAATGCGATTGTAAACGTCAGAGCGTTAGACAATACCTACGGACAAGTCAATTTTTGGTATGATATCGCTCGAAAATACCATTCGAAGGTTGTGAAAACAAAAAATACCTGTTTTTCAAATACTAGTTGAGCAGCTGAAAATTGCATCAATAAGTCGAAAATTTTATTCCAGTTATACTTATACCTAACCTAACAATACACCGATTTTTACTCATCACTCGAAAGGAGTGGTAATTTTTCGAATTGTGATTTCAAAAATAGTTTCCTGTTTTGTAGTTAACACTATTTTAAAAATCATTTTAAAATCGATTGCGTGTTACCAGTGCTGAACACTAAAAAATTTAGATATAACAAAAAAATTAACCGACTACAAAGAAGATGCTGGCTCGTGTTGAGGCACCGACTTCAAATTGGTAGAAAACTATTTTCTTGGTTTTTTCTAGTCGATTAAATTTTTTGATATACTTATATTTTTTTACGCTTTTTAGTGTTAATAATCTAAGATACAATAGTTTAAAGATGCAGAGACGTTCAGTATAGAGGAGTCCTGGGCCCAATTGCATAACAAACTAAAAGCAAATACCTAGTATTAGTAAATTTCAATACAAAATCGCTATTACTATTAGCTTGATTATGTTATGCCATTGTGCCCTGGTGCTGCATCACCCGCTCCATTTCATCAAATGCATTACGACGAGCATAAATTGCTTAACAACTATGTTAAAGTAAGTAATTGAAATTCAACCCGTGGAATACTAACCTATTATTGAGTAGCTCCGGTGGTCAACTGTGGTCTTCATAATCATCATAAATGACGAAGTTCTGAGGTAGCATACACAAAAAAAGTGCAACCGAATTGATAACCTCCTTTTTTTTGAAGTAGGTTAAAAACAAGCATCTACGCAATAAATTAATGAACCTGTCGGCAGGAAAACGAATCAAAAGCAGCGTGGAACTTTATTCATCGTACGGTATATTTCCCTCAATAACAAACAAAAATAAAATGTTATCAGATTACACACAGTAAACTTCCTGATACTAGAAAATGCTATGCAGCGTCGCCGCCGCCATCGTTGAACTAACCAATGAAAATTATACCTTAACAGTTGAATGGTAGTAATGTGTTCGAGCAAAATTGGTTGACGTAAAATTATACTTAAACATACGAGTTACAATTTATTTATTGACATACATTATCTGAGTCGGTGGCTGAGAATGTTTGATTTGGGCGCAGTCGGTAAATATTACAATTAGATAGATAGAACCAACGCTACGTACAGGTACGACGATTGGTACTTATTAATATTTTTCCTATAGAGTAACAACAGAAAACAACAGAAAGCTTTAAACAGAAATACTTCGACAGAAAATTTTGAGTAAAACCTAAGTAAATATTTTGTCTCAGAACAAAGGTATTTGTGAATAAAACTGATAGCAAGGACCATATATACTATGCATATGGTCCTTGCTGATAGGCACTCGCGCTGCCTACGAACGTTCACTGTAGGTCAGGCTTTACCCGTCAATACTCTATTTATTTACAAAGTAATCATGTTGTGTAGGTTAAAATATACCTTACCTTACCCAACCTGAGCCTGTATTAGGGAAATAAACTACCGATGTGGTATGATGTTGCACAAATCCATACTTACTATGTACTATACTATCTATACTATACAAATATGCAAATTGAAGTGGCAATGGGTAGGCCACATCGCTCGAAGAACAGATAACCGTTGGGGGGGAAAAATCCTCGAGCGGCGACCACGAACCGGAAGACGAAGCGTTGGCAGGCCTCCCACCAGGTGGACTGACGACATCGTGAGAGTGGCGGGAAACTGGTGGATGCAAGTGGCGAGTTGTCGTTCATTGTGGCGTTCTAAGGGGGAGGCCTTGTCCAGCAATGGTCGTCTTCCGGCTGATGATGATGAATATTATAAATGCGAGTGTGTGTGTTTGTATGTTTGTCCGTCTTTCACGTCGAAACGGAGCGACGGATCGACGTGATCATTGGCATAGAGATAGTTAATGGGCCAGAGAGGAAAAATGCATAGTTCCTGAGGGAACAGCGCGCGATAACCGAATTCCACGCGGGCGAAGCCGCGGGCAAAAGCTAGTAGACTATAAATGGGTATGATTTTATTGATCACCTAATAAATGCGTTTTCGGCGACCTGATAAATAATATTTGTTCCTAAAATAGTAGATCTGTCACCTAAATTGAATCACCAAATAATATTAAAACGGCACCTAATAATTTTTTTAAATATATATATATATGTACTTATATTTTTTTCAGACATGCATTGGCAAGGAATTTGAACTCTCGACCTCGGGATCACCAGACCGTTACACGTGTCATGATTGTCGCGAACCTTTAGGTTATCATTTTTAGGGTTTCGTAGTCAACTTGAGTTAGTGCACTTGAGTTTTCAGATGATCTGTTTCATTGACATTGACATAACAAACATAAGGTGCTCTGTACAGACTAATAAGTTCTAATTACAATACTTATCGATGTAGCATGTAACCTTTTATAATTTTATCCTTTTATAATATTATAGACCTTATCATCATACCAATAAGAGTCTCGCCACTCGCCATCGTGAATTGCAAGAGCTATAATTAAAATTATTAGATACAGCGACGTGTATATTTTTAATAGTATAATGGAAACAATGACGATAGCTTGCTTCCCTTGACAGGCATAGCGCTTAAATTGACCACAAACTATAGATTAATTAATTACACTAATATTAAATACTGACCTAAAAAGTATGAAAGAGGAAAGAAAGCCTGATATATTCGCTATATAATACCATTATATTTAAATAAAAAAAGAGGATGTTCTTCTCCGTAAATGTTTATTAACTAAGTGGTTTCCAAATCGTCTCTGTCTTATGCTTAAAGGGATAATATGCACACGTCCTTAACACTTCGAGGGGCATATCGTGCTCCTGTGGTGGTCCAGTTTCCTTTTAACCGACTTCAAAAAAAGGAGGAGGTCATCAATTCGTTTTATTTTTTTATGTTTGTTTCCTCAGAACTCTGTCATTTATGAACCGATATGTTTTTTTTTTCGTTTGTATTAATAGGAATGCCTTCAATTAGGTCCCCATAAGCACCAAATCAGGATTTGATGGTTGGATCCTAAGGAAATCGAGGGAACTCTTCAAATATTGTAGGGACACCTATGGTAATTTGGATATATTTAGTAGTAACTCATGCTTGAAAATCATCATTTGGTGAAGTGGAACTGATGATGGAGACCACATTTGACCAACGAATTTACTACTCAATAACAAGTACTTCACGGGTTGAATTTTAATTATTTTAAGACAGTTGCTAAGCAATTACGCTCATCGCAATGCATATGGTGAATTGCAGGGCTACTACGAAACTCGAAACTCGAAGTTCGTATCGTACCGTCCCTTTCGCTCTCGTATTAAATAGTATAAGTGTCAAAAGGGACCGCACGAAACGAACTTCGAGTTTCGAGTTTCGTAGTAGCCCTGCTGGACTCCTCAATAATGAACGTCTCTGCATCGGGAAAAGCAATCTTTCGTAAAGGTGACGAGCAGTTGGCATTAAATTATTGTATCTTAGATTAATTACACTAAAACGCGCGAAAAAAAAATTTGTAATAAAAAATTTAACCGACTGCAAAATCATGACTCGTGGGACATAATTTACCGACATAGCATCACAGAATACATAGAATAGTTCAAGTAGTTATGTACAGAAGATTCTCTTTGCAAATTAATTTCAATAAATAGCGACTCTACGACACAATGGGTAAAGTGTAGTTTCGGTCGTGCAGCATTTCACAGAAATTACCAAAAATTATGTTACGTTTCATAAAAAATCCTGCTGCGTATGTCATACTTAAGTCTAAAAGGTCACAGTCACAGCTCATTAAGGCCACCCGGCACCCGACCAGCACCGCCTCGACTTTCGGCGTCGACTCGTTGTCTTGGTGGTCCACGGGTGGGCGCCGTGTTAACAACGAGTGGACCTCGCGTGCTCAACGAGTAAACGTCGCGTGGTCAACGGGTGGACGTCGCGTGAATAGTCTATTATGAAATGAAGGTGGGGAGCGCCGCACCGACCGCGCGCGGTTCACGCGAAGCAAGCGTACGAGCAGCGAGCTATCACCGAGTGGTCTACTTGTCGTCCGCGCGTGGACACCTCGCAAGCGAGGCGATCCGGTGACACTACGGAGTTGATGTAATGAGCGCATGCCCATACAAACCCTTATAAAGAATGCTAACCGCTCGCGGCGAGGTGGTGCTGATCGGGTGACGGGTGGATCTAATGAGCTGTGACCTTATCCTAGCGGTTGAAATTTGGGATTTTACGCCGATCCCGTAGGAATTTCTGAATAAAAAGTACCTAGCTTGTATGTATTTTTTTGATATTTTTTTATTTTATTTACTAACCTACAGATTATGATTTTTGCTGTCACGCTTAGCTCGACTTATTGAGACAGTGACAGACGTGACGTAGACATGTCGATCATCTGCATCGGACTCAATGCCGTAGAATTCAAGTGCTGATATAGGGCTGTAATTTATTATAGCCTATCCTACAGAATAATAACAAATTGTTAACTTTGTCATTTTTTGATCGCATGAGTGAGCAACTGACAACAGATTGATAAATGTGCGATCCGTGATTGGATCGCACGGCAGTCCTGTGAGTCTAGTCCGCTCAGAACTTCAGAAAACCCACCGGGTAGGTACTTGTAGCTTCATACCTAAAGTGAGAGTGCACCATGCCTTATCTTATTAGGATCTTAAGTCGGATCTAACATAATAAGACCATTTACAAAAGAATATCATAATCGTAACTTAAACTTCTAACTTATACAAAAAACCGGCCAAGTTCGAGTCGGGCCACGCATTTACGTAGGGCCAAGGGTTCTATGCTAGTAGTAGTAAATTGGCAAACTGGCATTTTTTCGTAATTTATCCATTCAACTCATCATTGAATAGACGAGAAAAAAAATCATCCCCTTTTAACGTGTAGAGTAGGCAGCTAGGTAAGTAGGTACGCTACATTTTTTTGCCAGAAATTTAATTTTACCACACTATCCGCAAATCTAATTGGACCTCTTCAAAATTACAACTGTCTAACACTACTTAACAGGCTTTAAGCTAAACCGCGGACAGAAAGAGAGATATAGACATGGCAAAACTGTAGGTATGAATAATTCTTTGTTAGGGTTATGAGACTCTATAAGTACCTACAAATAATGATATTGTATGAGTAGGTATCCTTGATTTGTCATTTATACTCATCCTTGCCCATGACTGGAGTATTTGCGCAAATAAAGATAGAGACGGGTACAAATGTAATTTCCACACATCAAAAAGTAATACGCACTGGAGTAGGTTGTAACAGGAAAAATATGGAAAAACCGCTGATTCTTTTCATAAATTCAAATATTAGTTTTTACGAAAAAACGACTCAGTAGATACTGTCAAAGATCAATAATTTAGAATCGCCTAAAACCTCAGAATCATATAGGTACCATATCTCTTCTTTTCTCTATATGATCTTGCAATAAAATCATTTCCTTTTTTTGGCCTTCACTGTATCCAGAAATATCGTATATTTCGCGAATGTAATGCGCTTAAAGTCACATAGTAATGTAAATGGAATCAGAATTTATATATATTTTAGTTAATTTTATGTGTTTTTTATTTTTATTTTTATGTAAAAATTCATTGTTTAAATAAATAAATATTATTGATTCCAAGTTTGCTCAACTTGGTGAATTTTAAAATTACAATACGAGTAGGTAAAGTTAGCTTAGTTATGAAACGAAAGCGAAATTTTCAAAGATCTGTACTTACTACAAATAGGTAGTCAATGATCCATGACATACCTACTTAACATTAAGTATCTTTCGCTATAAAAATTTTGCGCCAATATTCGCAAATTGTAACTTTGTTGCTTATCATAGGTGTTTTTTTTACTGTTACACTTCTGAAACTTCAATGGCATCGCAACAGACATTTTAAAAGCGATAACCTTACTCAACATTGAAAATGGAAAAAAACTGAAAATTCAAACTTTGCAGATAAGTATAAATTGCTTGATAGGTTCTTCATCAATTCACTATATAATTGGGTCTTAAAATCTATACAGTACCGACCTATAATACTGGGCAGTATTATAGGTACTAGATCTTAAGGCAATTAAGGTTATTTAAATCATCAAGTAGCTTAAGATATTCTGCATCGGATGGTATAAATAACTGATTTTTATTGAGACTTTGTTTATTGCCCTAACCCACTGTTTCACCATCCATTGATTAAATTTATCCGTCAAATAAAACTAATCAATAGGTGGTGAAACCATTGGCGTATGTAGGGCTATTTCCAGGGGGGGCCTGGCCTGGATTTTTGTGCGAAGATATCAGTATTATAGAATTTTGAATCGGTAGCCCAACATCCTGGGGTGGGCACTAGACCATACTGGGGTGGGCACGCCCCCCTCCCTCCCCTCTCTTTTACGCCTATGGGTGAAACAGCCCCTAAGTGTGGCAGAATAGGCCACTCGACAAAAGCCTTGTGGCCTAAAAGAAATACTCAACATTAAGAACCCTAAACTATTATATACTCACAATTAAATCACTGTTGCAAGCAATCTAGGATCTAGGACCTTTTTCACCACTTTTTGACATACAAGATAAATTGGTAGATAGTAGATACCTACTTAAGTTTAAGTACCTACCTTAAAATGGTAAACAATGGTAACATTGAAAACTGATTGCCTTTTTGCCGATAAATTCAACCGTTCACTTATGTACTTGGTACATAATTGTGTAAACAGAAAAAGTTTTAGGTACTCTACTTGAAGTATTAACTTGAAACAAGTCAATTAACCGAACTCGAAGCTTCATACCAATCATTGTCACATACGAGTAAGTAGGTACCTATGTGCATACAAGTGGGTATGTACAGTTAACTACAAAAAGATCGATACGACCAAAGTTACAAAAATATGATTATAAATACGACTTTTTTATTTAACATTGAGGTCGTGTACGCATATTTTTACTATATGCCTTATAAATGTTCTGCGAGTTAATCACTGAGCTATAGAGAGAGCTGTACTCGGGGTTTCTCTACGAGATCGAATCAAAAATGGGGAGATACGTAGAATTAGCTCGTTGTAAGACAGCCCATGTAGCACGGAGAACAGATCATTGGGGCCAAAAGTTCTCGAATGGATGGAGACCACCATTCCACCAACGAGATGGACGGATGACCTGCGGGCTACTACGAATTTCGAAAATCGAAGTTCGTATCGTACCGTCCCTCTCACTCTCGTATTAAATAACATAAGCATCAGCGGGATGACACGATACGAACTTAGTAGCCCTCCTGGTTAAAGCCGCGGGTTCACAGGCTGCTTCCAACCGAAGTAAATGGAAGGAAACATGTCCGAAAATTGGCGTCCTACGGCTGATTATGATGATGACACTTAGTTTTGTAACTTTGACCGTAAGTTGACTGTACATGTAATAGTCACGAGAATGGAAATAAGTATCGGTAATGTACCATTCAGTGTGGTCAATGTTTGCTAAACGTAGCGCAGGAACGGCGTACGCTCACATTGCCCACGAGTGGACGTAACTTTGAACATTATTGTAGTAGAAGTAGGAAGCGCACGTGCAGGCGGCTCTGGCATCGTTCACACGTGGCTTGACTATGTAATGGAGTTACAGGACGCATCAAAAAATGTAAATTAGTAACACGATGTACAAATATTTTGCACAAAGGCATTAAGGAACTGTATATTTAGATATAGATTATTTGATTATTCGAAGTCGAACTGCCATCATTGGATGAAAAATTTTAACAGTATTCGGAAGGGTTTTCATAACTTATCTGATACATCCAACCAAATTATACCCTCCGATAGTGTATGTAAATATAAACACTCGTTTGCAATACATATAAATACGGGGGACGTAGCCATTTGAGCGACGTTCGAATGCCGACTCTTGAAGAGTGGATCCCTCGACAGCAGTGTTTGCTGCCGTGATCTTGCGCGCGCGCCTGTACACCGCATTATCAGTAACGGTGTTACGACCGGCCTCGGGATACAAGCGCCAGGTGAAAGTCTCAGACGCACACTTCACTTTGAATCGGTTGCACGTTCACCGTCCAATATTCGCTTTCGTATTTATAAGACTCGTGATTTGGCTTAAGATTACGTATTGCAAATAAATAAACAATAGAGCGTGAGGAGCGATTAGTTTCGGCTTGTGCGACAGCGCAAAGCGACGCGTCACATTGTCACATCTGTGGAGGCCTGCGCGGGTCCAACCGGCTGATAGCGCAGCGCGGAGTCGCGATACCGCCGCCGGCGCGGGCGCAGACTCAGTCGCGACCATGCTGATGCCGAGTGCCGTCGTAGCGCTAGTGCTGCTGGCCGCCGCGGCCGCCTCCGACGACGCCGCCAACCGCATCTCCGCCAACAATACCCTGCTGGTACAGCCCGCTGAAGTCGCTGAGAAATATTTTATCAACAAAATATTCGACAAATACGGCGACAAGGGCGTCATAACATTCGAGGTAAGATATTCTTATAATTACAAACAATAACATAACGAATTTCTTGGACACATTCATATTAATTTCACGAGAGAGTTTTGGCGACTTCGATTATTATGAATAAGCAGGGAAAGTTAGACAACTTTCTACAATATAAGCGTACGTAACTTTGCGTACATTCATAAATTAATCATATGAGTTGGACAAGTTATTACCTAAGTTATAATCAAAATTTGCAAAGTTACTCGACATATAGTTGAGTTATCATGCATGCACGTAAATAATATCACTAGACCCGAAGTTCATCTACCTTAAGTTACTTTGCGATATTTTCAAACGTTTCCTTATCTTAATCAAAATCCTTTATCAGTAAGGTACACCCATTTAACTGTCCGAGACCAGCAATTGATAAAACACTCTCTGCGTGGTTGAAACCTTAGGTAGGTATGCACGGCCAGTGTGTTGTTCATTCTATTCGAAATTGTCATCGGCGGCGCTGTTATAGGTAAACAGTGCGCAAAGTTCTTATTGTACACTCTTAAATATTTTTATTTTGCTTTGACAATATTTAAACACACGAACGTGCTATGTTGTCTATACCGGGTTACCTAGTTAGAAATGTTAACAAAAGTATTTAAGATAATCTTTTAAAACAAGCTTAGCCCGTGGCAAATTTCTGATAGTTTGTATGTATGAAAATTTTACGTTGATATGATTAATATTGATACCCATACATTTTTAAATTTAATATACTTAATCGATTAGTTATAACAGTAAAATATAATTATAAAACTGCATGAAAAATTGTCCATGCAGCCATAAGTACTTAATAAATAACGAGTTCGATTCTCGTACCATCACAAATATTTGTATTGAAAATTATGTTTACATAAGAATGGATACAAAACCATTACGTTCGAGGCCATACGGTTTTATTAAAAACAGAGTTCGTGTTATAATTACATGTGGTTTTATGTGATCGTCACAAATACAGCAGAATCCCTTTGTTGGTGAGCACTGGTGTGTAGAGGCATTCGTCTTTTATCTAGTTGTACCTTGCACTATATTGGAGCCGCAGAAATTAAGTACAATATTATATATGACCCTTGCTTGCCTCGACTCTACATTAGTTCTAAAAGGGTCCATTAGTTCATTGAGATCCAAGGTAATAGACGGGCTATACACATTTTATTACTAGTCCTTGCCTACGACTTAGTCTGTAACTGATTCGTAGTAACAATGGAAAGTTAACCCATACTCGGAGACTTCAATTCACATAGGTACTATTTATGTTTTAGAACAATAATGTGACTTAGCTAAATATTGCAGAAGTGTCACAAAGTTACTATTCCAGTCATTCGTTGCATAGAACGATTATTAGGCAACAAGAATTATGCTTGTCGGTTTTCCAGGGTTTGTTTTTGTTTTCCAGATAAAATATCTTGTATCATCACCGTATCACGGTTTATATAAATGCGAAAGTTCTTCTAAATCCGTGCAGCAGTTTTAAGTACGCGTTATTGAGCCACAAAGAAATAATGAGACTTTAATCTTTATAATATTAGTAGGAGTAAAATGGATCGAGTCATGACACGTTCCAACTTTATATTCACAAATATTTAACTTATAATTGTTAGGGCTCCGTAGTCAACTAGGAATTAACTTTATTTATTGAATAATTAGGAAAAAACGACCCGGAACCCACGTCACCTAAAACAGGCTTATTGATTTTTATCTTAATTTTGTTTACTTTCTTGTGATAGATAAGGTTAGGCGTTTCCTATTTTTCTTTCAATTATCTCCGCAGTATATGTTCATTCTTATGTCAAAATGCAACAGACATCACTTTAACAAAAATATTAAATAGTGTAATACAGTTTCCAAATAAAACTTCATAGACATTTTGTTTAAAAGCCACTCTTTGAAAGACGCCAGGATGGTCAAAGAAGTAAACTATACGAGTAGTAACGACAACAAATTGAGATTATTATTCAGCATGACAGCTCTGCACTATAGTTTACGTTTCTCACGTTACAATCATGTCAATGTTTACACTTAAACAAAACAAAAATCTGTTATCAAACCGTCATTCATTACTATTGTTCACGTCGCGGCGAACGAGCAATGAATCTATTAGGTGTCAATTTGGTGAGCGACGAAGTCTTCGGCATTGCATCGCACTAAAACCCTAGTACAGTACAGTCACCAGCATTAATATTTGCCACAGCGGAGCGTGGCAAAATATCTGACACGTCCTTCCGGCCCTAAAAATAGAGTCGTATCAGATATTTATGCACGCTTCTTGTGTCAGATATTGGTGCTGGTGACTGTAGTTACGCAAGTCAACTTACAGAAGTGTATTCGATTCTCAAGTTCCTTAAAAGCTATGATTATTATTTTATTAAATATTCTTATTCTACAAAACAATATCTGAAATGCAAGGCAAAGATGACATCACATTGTGTACGAGTATATTCATAATTTGTAATTTCTAAGAGGCTCAGACATTAAGTAGTAGAAGCCACAAAAAAAAAAATTAACAAAGAAACGCGGGTCAGTATTGCATTTGTTTATGATATCACTTTTGGTCCAATATTAAAAACGCTGGAGACAAAAATTGAATACATGAAATTTTTATATGCACATCTTTATGGAAGAATCTGTGGTTAACTCTATATAACTGCCTATTGACTATGTCATAATTCCAAGATTGCTAATGAGCAGCTTAACTGTCGCACTTAGAGGCATTTAACTGCGATTAACTTAATCCCAATAGCATTACCTAATACCTCGAACAATGCCACTCCTCTATTTCTGAATTAGCCGCCGAAACCATTAAGCGTGCAAAAATTACACCTCATTTGTATTGTTCTCAAGTAGAAAGGTAAACAATGTGCACACGCAGCCGCGCAGATGTTCCGAAGATTGTTTAGAGTTAATTAAGTATTTGCTTAAAAAGATTTAAGGCTCAGGAATTTTCTCTTCAGAATATCCAAATTGACCTACAGAGAAAGTACGGATTCAAGTTATTTGTTTAGTGCGTAAACTTATATACACATGCAATCATTTCATTTGTATGCATGCAGTAAATATATATGAAATAAACAATGACTAATTTGCCAGTTACTAACTAATGATTTGTATCAGGCACCATGCAAGCAATCATCACGAGAACTTAAAGCTAAGTTTACCTACTCGTGATATTCAGTCAACATATAATTCAGATATCCGAAAATTGTGAGAATATAATAAATGTCAGCATTAAATAAAAAAATGTTATGCTTCATAGCTTGATAATCATTTGTTTTAAAATAATATACATAGATACAAACCTCCATAATCAAAAATAATTCACTAACACTTAATGGCACGTACCTACTAATTTTTACGTCTCATTAATCGAGTGGTCTTATGAATCAATGTTAACAAATGTTATTAACAAATTAACAAATGTTAATCACATTAAATTAATAAATGTTAATCACATCACAGCCTAATTACTTAAGAAGACATCAACGCGTTTAATGGATCGATAAATGTATGTACAAAAGTGGTATTTCATATTGATTTGGTACTATTTATCTTACTATCTTTTCTTAGGATTCCATAGTCTTAACAATTAAGGATCTGCCTGTCTATCTGCTCGTCCGTTAGTCAGTCCGCGGCTTTGTATAGAGACTGATATAATAATAAATCCATTTATTTAAGGCAACTTGGCCTATATACAATAAATACCTTACAGACTAACATAAGTACATATAATCAATAATATTTAAAACTAAAAAGCTGCTAGAAAGCTGTAATTTTTCATGGGTAATATGGGTGTTGTATAATTTATATTAATTACACGGAAAAAATGGTAAAACAAAGTTTTGACAAATCATTTTTAGGCTGCCTCTCTTTTATTATTGTATGAGTAGATGACTCGTAACAAAAAAAAACATTACAACAAAAATAATAAAGTCATTGATAATCTAAACTATGTGTTTTTAGAATTTGTTTAAAAGAAACAATATACTTCAAGTTGAATTTATAAATAGTCCATTGAGTATTTAAAATTAATATACGAATATTATAAACATAAATGTATTAAAATGTAACAGTAAGTAACTACTACGCGCTACTTTCTATGTAACTGTCACATTTTTGCTGGAATATGCCAACGAATCGTTGCCGAGGTGAATAAATTGTGCAAATGAAACAATCAGTTAGTTAATACCAAACTAAGGTATTTACTAGCGATCCGTCCCAGCTTTGCACGGGTGCAGCTTTGAAAAATAGACGACGAAATAAAGAAAATCTATAATTTATATCATGCAGGCGGTAACTTGTAATTTTTCATGTCCCTTAATTTGAATAAAAAAGTACCTAAGTACACCCGCGCCCCGCGTGGAGCCGGCATAGTTCTTAGCTACATATATTCATTATATGTATTTAATACATCTTTCTCTTAAATCATTCTATCTGTTGATGAAAACCACATTAAAATTCGTTTTTAGTTTAAAAGGTTTAAGCATAGGGTACATACAAACAACCAAAGTTCAACCAATAGAGACAAACGGAGGGAATCGATTTTATAAAGAAAAGAAACATTATTTGATTTGAAGATTGGTTTTGGAGTATTTTTGTATTTTTTATTTCAACTCCAAATGTTGTTTCTTTTACGGTCATCCCGTAAAATCCATATCGGAAATACAAACTGAAACACAGATGCACAGAAAAACCAGAAAAAGAGACCAGCGCCGGGAATCGAACCCAGGTCCTCAGCATTCCGTGCAGCGTGCTATACCGCTACACCACCACTGGACAGGAGTACAGACACAATTTTTTTCTATGCACGACATATCTCTGCTTGTTTGTTTCTTATTTAGTCACTTAAGCAGCGACACTAGCGACATCTATGCTTTAGCCCACATAAGCTGTGTAATGTGTCACTGCCGTTAAGTATAAATAAATTATATTTCACTCCTCATACTCGTAAAGTTCATATTTATGCTCGATCTAGGCGACATAAAACGACTTTTCATGCTCTAGTGCATAAAGTAAAATCTACGTCTAAGACCAAGGCAATCAGGTGTAAACAGGCACAAACAAAGAAGTTTCTACATATTTTTTAAAATAATTTTTAATTTACATAAAACTAAAAATCAATCAAATCAATCTAAATAGATCAATAAAACCAAAAAAATATAAGTATAATAGTAATGCGTGAACAATAAAGGGTACATAATAAATAAGTGAATAATTGTTTCCATTGTTGCTATTTCATTTTCTCGCTATCGAAATGAAAGATTTTACGGGATGACCCTAAAAGTAACAAAATTTGGAGTTGAAATAAAAAATACAAAAAGACTCCAAAAACGAATTTTAATTTGATTGCTTCATAGCGACATCTCTTGTCCGGGTGAACGGTTAGTCAACCGAGCATTATGTATGTCGAAATTAACTAAAGTATAAAAACACGATGTATAAATGAAAATTTCAAGTTTAACTCGCTATAGATTTATGTGACTTAACAGCTAGTTAAACAATGTAAAATGCTTTAGGTTTACATTAAGCGGTTAATAACACGGTCAGAGAAAATAGCACATTTTATAATTAGCAAAATGACTCGACATTTTCCGCAATAACAGTTATAACTTTTTTTATTTAGTAGGTGTAAGTAGTCAAGAGAGTAACATTTTAACTGGCTAAATTGGTTCTCGTTTCGGAGTTTTAGGGGTACCTACATAATATGTAGGTATCCCTAAAATACCGTAACAAAAAACATAAAAAAGGTTAATTTTTGTATGTTTTTCACATGCTCCAATGTAGCATTTATCACCGAAATATATTTTTCTAGTACCACAGCTAGTATTGCAAATAACTACACTTAATGTCAAAATAACAAACCGGTCTTATCTAATGCTTAGCTATTCAATAAGTAGGTACGTTGGGTCCTTTTTGAGCTTTACAGTAAGTACATAAATCAGAGCTCAATTGTACTTACACCTAGTTTTTAAGTACATATGCCTCTTCGTAACACAGCATGCTTACTTAGGTAATACAATTAAGCAATTGATTATCCAAGTCAAATATGCAGACATTTTCCACCGAAGAGGTTTTAATTTGACGTCTTAATTTGTGGACTGAAACATGAATAAAATTCCTGTTTTTAAAAAGGGATTAAACTTAACAATACAATAAAGCATATATCTCTGGAAAAAATACAGCCAGAATATTAAAAAAATATCCTCATCCTCCAAATTATCCTCAAAATGCTTCTTCACGCTTAGCGGTTTTCTTGAACATATTAAGCTACTAATTATTCACAAGATGTCTATGATTGACGCCGAAGCGTTCAAATTGCAAAATAAATACGAAAAAATTATAATCAAGTCAACAGTTAAGTTATTTTAAGATAAGTATACCTACAGCTACATTTACTGGGTCCAGTACATGGCAGACGTCACAACAGGCACAGTACGTGCATACAAAATTAGAGTGACAGCCGTAACGAACGCCATGACGACAGCAAACGACAAAACAGTTCTATATTGCCAAAATCCTTTGTGTAAACACAGTACCTATTGTATTTATTGTTTACCGAAACTATACCTTGTGTGAATAATCCGTTAATCTGTATTTCAAAACGTGCAAACCACGAGCAAATTTAAAATAGTGTCAAGATAAATCTTAAAAAACCAGCTAAGTGCGAGTCGGACTCGCGCACGAAGGGTTCCGTACCATAATCTATACAACATTAGATATTAGTAAAAAACGGCAAAAAAATCACGTTTATTGTAGGTATGGGAGCCCCCCTTTCATATTTATTTTATTCTGCTTGTAGTATTTGTTGTTATAGCGGCAACAGAAATACATCATCTGTGAAAATTTAGTCTAGCTATTACGGCTCAAGAGATAGAGATAGAGCCCTGACAGACGGACAGACAGATAGCGGAGTCTAAGTAATAGGCTTTTTTTGGCACCCTTTCGGAACCCTAAAAAATATCGCTAGTTTTTCATCATGCATCGTTTGTGTGAATAGGTACGAGTATGTGTATATGGGTGTAAAATTGCAACTTTAGGCGACCGAAAATTATATTATAGAGTCTTAGGGGCTGTTTCACCATCCATTGATTAGTGTTAACTGGCAGCTAGGTGTGATGCCGTCTCTACTTGTTTTGTTCGAATAGTCGGAGACGGCATCACATTTAACCGTCGGTTAGTCTTATTGCGACCACAACGATTTTCCAAGCTTTAAATTCACATCTGTGTGTGATTTATACCGTAATAGACCTCTAGTCTGAATATTTACCAGTTATTTTTTTAATATGTCGGTTTTTAATAAGTTCTACAAAAAAACTTACATTAAGCGCCTATACCGGGTGGGTCCTGTAACAGGAGAAAAAAATTAAAACACAGGTTCTGTTTCTCAAATGGAACTACTTAGTTCTGCAACTTTCAAAAATTAAGTAATTTCATCATTATGATTATTCTAAACAAATTTAATGGTATTTTCAATGTACGGCATCCAATGGCCTAAATGACATCGCCTGTCACGTAACAAAATGACAGATTTCGCAATACATTTCCAATTAAACTTTAAACTATAATAAAAATCACAATACAAATTATTTTCAAAAGTTGTAGAATTAAATTAGCTCAAGATGAACAGTGAAAGCTGTGGTTTAATTTGTTGCTCCCGTTACAGGGCCCACCTTGTATTTACATTTAATTTAGTGTGAATCTATGTCTAAATCAACACCGAATTTTATTTATTTTATCACTTTTAATCATTTGAAAGGTGCAAAATATTTACGTAAAATTCCATTGACTTAAGAACAGATTAAAGACTAATACTGTATTACATACTATATTTAAGTGACTCAACCTTATCGTATCTGTCACGGTTCCTTGCTATCTCATTTTCTATCTCAACTGCTATTTTTTATTCTTCATACAAACCTGTAAATATCAACAAAGTTAATATTTTTATCTAAGTATTTAGGGAAATATGTGTCAGTCGGATTATGAAACTACATTAATTATCTGATGTTACTCAATTCAGTTTAAAGTCAAGAAAATGAAAAATGAAGAAGCATAATATCTAGCTATCTATCTATTTATTATATGCTCTATTTTCAATGAACCACTGGCCGATATGAATTTTATGTACTTACTCGTATCCAAACTGTCTAATTTCCTTAGTCATAGTTTCTCATACAAACGACGTCAATATACCTAGTTTCTACCCCCAACGTTGGCCGATGTTGATCGATGTTTTAATATTTTGTCTGTCCACACTAAAGCTAGGTCAGTACGAGTACGTCTCATCTTTTAGGGTTCCGTAGCCAAAATAGCAAAAACGAAACCATAATAGTTTCGCTATGTCTGTCCGTCTGCTGCAGCTTTACTCGTAAACTATCAGTGCTAGAAAGCTGCAATTTTGCACGGATATAATGTAGCAAATATGTCAACAACACGGTATAAAAAAATATTTTTTAGGGGATGTTTTTTTTTACTCGGTCTAATCCTATAGTCAGGCATTCGTCACTCGTCCATACCTACAGCGATAAACACCTACAGTGCGCGACAACTTGAGATTGTCTAAGCAGTGGGGGCTGCCGCGCGCCTGCGAGCCCACGCGTGACGCGGCACTTGCTTTGAATGCTTTGCTCTAAGTTTGAATGTTTCGATCCTTACTTACCTAAATATCTGTGTTATTGCTTATGAGATCAGTATAGATCTATTGAATAATGTTTTTCCATCGTGTTTTGTCGAATAAGTTCGTATTTATCTTGCTCTCTCAATTAGCATCAGTAAACTTCAGCAAGCTAGTTGAGAAAGCAACATTACGAACTTTACTGACAAAATACGATGACAAAACATTATTCACTACATCCGTTGGTACACTGCACTGCACCGTTTGTAATAACGGCGAATCGTAATACTAATAACTGATGCGTGGACGAATGTCGAAATAAACAAAAGAAAGAACTCGAACTTGTCTTTTTTTTACATTACCAAAAGTAGTTTTTTGAAGTCGCTTAATAACAAACATTTCTAAACGTTTAGTTGGATTATTTTATTTTAATTTTTTGACACTCGAGTTGGCGAGATAGGTATGTTCGGAACAAAAGGCAGCACTGTAGGCTAATAAAACGGCGGCTTTCTTCAAGATCTAAGGAGTGCCACTGCTGTACACGTAGTACTATGTACTATTATTTATTCTATGCTATAGACACATTATAAGCTAGTTAAAAAAAATAAACCTATAGTGTGGGGTATCATTGGCTAGGTCTTTTAAAATCATGGTGGTTTGTAAAACCAAGGTTGTGAAAATTATTTTTCGATTCAGTGATCTCTTTGCCAAATGTTCAACTTTGAAGTGCAAATTTTCATTAAAATCAAGCGTTCCCCTCCCCCCGCTCTAAAAGCTAAACTGTTAATTTAATTTTTTTTTTAAATTCGTGACGGTAGATATTATTTCAAATTTACAAGGAAAGCTGTAACGGCTAAGTTTGCATGAGAATTATTAGTAGTTTAGGAGTAAATAGCAGCCTAAGGTATAAAATATACCTTAGGCTTCTAAAGGTACTTGGAAGATTCCGCACAAAATACAAAATCCTTAAAAAAATATTACTTGATTCTATCTTGGGCGTATCCAGCACGCTCTTGACCGGTTTTTACAATGTACTCTTACCTAGTCAATAAATTTACCTAATTTTGTCCGTATTTTATTGTTTACCTACAAAACTTATTTCGGTCTTTATCTTTGTGTTTCTAATTAATCAATGTTTTAAAAAGCAAAATGTAAAGGGTCAATCAACTTTTTGTTGCCTTGGTAACGTCTTTTGTTTTACCTATTAAATGTATGATTGTATGGGGTACAAATCCACTAAAAGTTAGTAGTTATGCAGTTTTAAGGTAATTTTTTTATGGCTCATCTCGTAAGTCTGCTTATAGTATAAATTGCAAACATTTTTCTAACAAAGTGTATCACCTGAGGATCTCACCTGAGTTACGGGACAGAATAACAACACTAAAAAGTTGTAATATCGTACAAACATATAGATTTTTTTTGATTGACAACATTATTTAATTATTACATTATCAACTCGTTCGGTTCAGTAGTCTCGGAGGAAATTTGCTGTGACAGAGATCGACAGACAGACAGACAGACAGACACAAACGCGATTGATCCTATAAAGACTCGAAACTCGAAAAACAGGGTCGGTATTTCCATCCCGGTATTATCCGGGCCGGGAAAGACTGTCACCCGGTTTTACTTCACAATCCTCTTAAAATCTTTAGTAATTTGTTAAGTATTTTTTAACACACCATAGTACAAAATAAACCTGGTGTACTTATTTAATTCTACGGTTTAGTAAATGGAGAATAATGGAATGATATTAAAATAATTTAATAATGAAACTCTTCTCTACAAATTTAATTGAAATATTTAAAGCAATGCACATAATAATTATGTGTGATTTTTTTTATAATATGATAATTAGATATGCCCTGCTGTGTTTGTATAAATAAATGCAGTTATTCTTTAAATCACTTATGTTTCCCCCGAGTCATACTAACCAATCGCGAAATAAAAAAAGCAAGTTTTATTAATTTAACGCTACTAAGCTTAAGAGTTGCGCCTGACTTGCTAAATTAAAATGTACTTAACTGACTATCTAATCTTAGCTTAGAATTACTTTATGTCATGTGATGTGTTGTGCCGTTTTCGTACGTTTTGCGTACGAGTCAGACGCGAAAAATAATACCTACTTATTAGTTTATTTCAATCATATAGATATCCTTACGCATTATAAATGCTTGTCATTTATCACAAGGGCAAGCCAGTATCGTGACGATGTAACCTTCAACTTGAATCTACTGATTTCTGCCAACATCTGATCTTTTAGTTGGAGGTACACCTACAAAATTTTAAATTGCCCTGGCTAGGTAAGTAAGCTGAACCATGCTTTTGTGTCTTTTGATCTATGATTTTTTTTACAATAGTACAGATGTAGTGAATAATGTTTTGCCATCGTATTTTGTCGGAAAGTTCGTATTTGTCTTGCTTTCTCAACTAGCTTATGAATCTAATTAAGAAAGCAAAATATAATAAATATATATATAAATATCCAACGAAATACTAGATCTGTAGACTTTACTAGATCTGTACGGAGCGTTTGCGAATTTTTATCTCTAAGCAAAACCCCTAACTAATTCAAGAAACTCCTCTTTAGTTTAATCGTATTGCTTAGGTAGGACCTAACACCTAAACAAACTGACGCTGTTGAATTAAACACAATTAATTATCTATGAATATCATACGTATGGTGTTCCACGATGTACTTTTTACACTATGATTTATTAACCACATGTTCCCTTATGTTGCCACACCCGAACTCCGTGCATTTTCCTCTGACGACTTATTATTTTTATATGTATAATTTCGATTGAGTGCATTTTTATGATGTTATTGATAATCTATTGACACAATGCTTACTTGTTTGCCTTTTAAAGTGTTCATTGCACAAAAATGTTTCGTAAACAAATCGCACCTCATAACTAATATATAATCTCGGGACTTAATAACGCCCTAAGAGACGTGAGTTTAAAACATTAAGTAAATCGCACCTCTTTAGGAAAGTTAAGAATTTACAAAGCCTTCGTCTCAGTCAGAATCTTTGTTTGTTTCAAATGTGCTAAAACACTATTAGGTAGGTAGATAGGTAATCATATTTTTATTAAGTATTTTTTTATAACCAGTGCTCTTAGTGTAAGTTTTCGGTTACAAAATAAATCTCGCTCGATCGCGTTCGCGTTAAATTCTCAATTTGTATGGAAGCACGAACATCGCAAACGTTCCGCTAGAGGCGCTGTTCGTGTTTCCATATAAATTGAGATTTTAACGCGAACGCGATCGAGACGTATTTTGTGACCGAAAACTTACACTAAGGGCACAGCAGAGAATACATATAACACATATTTCATTATTTATTTGTATAAAGCTGTAATACCTACTTTGATGAGTCTTGCATACATTCAGGGTACTAAATGTCGCATTTCTGACCACCATATCTTTCACAGTTGCCTATTTAAGTATATCACAATAATTATTAACTTTGTTTAAATTATAACGCGTCAATTTTAAATTGTAGGGTTTCGAGCACCTCCTGGATAGCCTAGGGCTCGGCGGGCGCGTGTTCACCTCGCCGCACGACCTCTCCGACCACCGCATCAACGGCTCCTTCAAGCAGCTCCACGACACCCAGCACCGGCACCGACGCTCACCAACACCATGTGAGTTATAAAAAGGTCTACAAATGGAACAGTTTTTGTAGGTACTAATGGGATAGAGTTTTTTTTTTTTTGGTCGAGTCGCCTAGACACTATGTCCTTTCTTTTGTTTAACTATTAGTTGGTTGGTTACTATTCTAGCGTCGTTACTTTTTAATTGATTCGGAAATTGCTTCCAATAATAGTTGAGTTGTGTAGAATTTAATTTCAAACTGTGTAATTTAGCAAAACTGGGATTAACTTACTGACTACCTATTGGGTATTCTAGAGAAAATAGAGATTTCTGACAATTTTACTTGGTAAGTGCCTATTTCATTCAAACAACTGCAGTACTTGGATACTACCTACACGGTGATCTTATGGCACTGGTGTGTTGCATGCTCCTGAGAAGAAGGGCTACGAAATAGCCCGAAACATGTCGAGCTAAACTCGGTTTAAGACGTGAGTTATCCGTTACAATATCATTTAATATGAGTGAGTCTCACGGAAGTTTCATGTACAATAATTCAAAATATATGATATGATTATTATTAATGATTGATTATGCTATGAGCTCTAGTAGCTAGAAATTAATTATTTATTATTATTACTATTAAACTGCAAGTAGGTACTCGTAAACAGAGAAATATACTCTAGATAACATTAAAAGTTTAATGAAGTAATTTTAATAATTACAAAATATATGAAAACTATAATGGATCCCACTAATAGTACTAAGCAATCACTACTAGCTATTTATTTAATTAGCCATTTAATGTGCAATGTAAGAAATGTTTGACGAAAAGGGTACCGGCTCTTTTAATAAATAACAGATACCTAGGTACTTTTTTTTCTTTAGGTAACCGTAACTTCACGAGATTGCGGTGAATAACATAGGTACGGCTTTTGATTACAAGCCAAACCATAGTCTAAATTTTTAATCGTTTCCTTCTGAAATAAATAGAACCGCGGTAATAGATAGATACGAGGAAAGACCTTCACGCTCACGCTACTGCAACCGTTATTCTAACATAGACAACCAGTCTATAAGCATATGAATATACTAATCTATGTTTATATTCAGTAAATACGAGAACATTAAGCCCTTTAAAACCTTTATCATGTAGATAAATACCATTATACACATACCGCTTCCGGAAGAATCGTCGTCTACCTTGGAGTCTTATTGCAATACTATAGAAAAGGAGATGCGTGCCAAATGTCTGATTCCTTTGCATTGTACGTTATAAATATAAATACTTGCTAAATGACGATATGCGACCACAAGAAAGGATTGCTCGTCTCGCCAAGACCGTAAACATTAATTTTTAGGGTTCCTTATAGTTTTACCATGTCTGTCTGTCTGTCTGTCCGTCCGCGGCTTTGCTCAGGGACTATCTATGCTAGAAAGCTGTAATTTTGCACGGATATACATATATGTAAACTATGCCGACAAAATGGTCATTCGTACCTCCCATAGACATAAAGTGGTGGTTTTTTTTTCTCATCCAACCTTGTAGTGTGGGGTATCGTTGAATAGGTCTTTTAAAACCAACAAGGGGTTGCTAAAACGATTTTTCGATTCAGTGATCTGTTTGCAAAATATTCCACTTTAAAGTGCAAATTTAATATTTTATAATTATTAAAAAGAAGCGTCCCCCCCTCTCTAAAATCTAAACTGGTGGGTGGAAAAATTTGAAAAAAAATCAGGATGGTAGTAAGTATATCAAAGTTACAAGGAAATCTATAACGGTTAAGTTTTCTTGAGAATTATTAGTAGTTTAAGAGCAGCCTAAGGTATAAAATATACCTAAACTTGGAATATTCCGTACAAAATGCGAAATCCTTAGAAAAATATTACTTAATTTTTTCATAATGGCTACGGAACCCTATTTCGGGCGTGTCCGACACGCTCTTGGCCGGTTTTTATTAAACTGTGCGAACTCCTTATTGTTTTGTGATACTTAGTTAAATTGCAATCGTGTTGTCTGACCTAGGTATCTATTAAATTGCTAGTGGATGGTCAATACGGTGGCTAGCGGAATGCGTAAGGTAATCAGACTTCCTATTATATTTTCTGTGTCACAAAAAATTACCCGCTTTTTCAGTAGTCGCACTTGACTGAGCGCACGATGCCGCGTGCATAAAAAAAAACCACAACTTGCAGAAACCGTTTCGTATCAAGTACGACGCTAAACGCGCTATGACTATGACCAAACGACTAGAATGACACCTATCAGCGAATTCGTTTTTGGACGGCTTTTTCGAAGCTGTGACCAATCCGCCTCTAGATTGGCGTTTGTCATTGCATTTTTCAGGGTACCGTGAGATAATTGACAACAGGTTTTATCACAGGAAGCATTTCTTCCTGATCATTGTCATGCGAAAAACTTAACCTTGCCTCGTTGTTTGGCCTTCTAAATGCCTTTCACGTATTCGAAACTAATGAAGTTTGCGGAGACTGGCACAGTCAGGATTCTGTGGTTTAAGATCAACACAAAACAACGGCTTCTTTCTACAAGTGGCCACTCTCTGAGGTCATACTTGGATCCGGTGTAACGTGTCCCGGAGTCTTGTAGAAAGTGCAGATTCTTCGCGGATTAGCTTTCTCTTCGCTTTGGTTTCCTTGCACTCATGGGAATAGAAGAAACATATTTATGCTAAGCATGAAAAATATATTTTTAATCGACTTCAAAAAAGGAGGAGGTTATCAATTCGGTTGTTTTTTTTATGTTTGTTACATCAGAACCGTCATTTATGAAACGGTTTGAATTTTTTTTTTCACACCTCTCCTTCAGAAAAGTAACTTTTGCTCCCTGACGAGAGGGAGCAAAGTGCAACTTTTCTGTTCAAGGCTTTTCTAAGTGTTTTATTGCAAATGCTATTTTTTGAAGTTAATAATTTGTAAAGCCACGCCATTTTCTATGCTGTTTGTTCTTTAATAATATTTAGATTTTTTTTTTCAAGTTCCTTAATGCTCGGTGTGAAAAGTTGTATGAGCCACTCGGGAGCAAAATTATTTTCATCTTGGCGTTAACACTTGAATCCCTCATTACGCTCAGGGAATTACGCTATTCTATTGTAGAATCCTTCGCTACATTCTGGATTCAATGTACGCCCTCGCCGTAAATACACCATTTTGCTCCCTTTTGACACAAATAACTATTTCGTTCGTCTAGGGACACCTATGGTAATTTTGGATATATTTAGTAGTAACTTGAAAATCATCATTTGGTGAAGTGGAACTGATGATCAAGCCCACATTTGATCAACAGAGCTACCTACCACTCAATAACAAGTAAATCACGGGTTGAATTTCAATTACTTTAATACAGTTTTTAAGCAATTCATTCTCGTCGTAATGCATGTTATTATGGTGAAATGGAACGGGTGGTGAAGCACCAGGACTCCTCAATAATGAACGTCTCTGCATCGGAAAAAGCAATCTTTCGTAAAAAGTGTCGAGCAGTTGACATTAAACTATATTTTACCTATCTTAGATTATTTACTTACACTAAAAAGCGTGAAAAAAAAATTATAACAAATAATAGAATCGACTCACTCCTGCTGGCTCGTGCCGAGGCACCGACTTCAGACTGCTAGAAAATTATTTTTAACCCCCGACGCAAAAAGAGGGGTGTTATAAGTTTGACCGCTATGTTGTGTCTGTGTGTGTGTCTGTCTGTGTGTATGTCTGTGGCACCGTAGCTCTTAAACGGGTGGGCCGATTTGAATGCGGTTTTTTTTATATGAAAGCAGGTTTTCTAGCGATAGTTCTTAGACATGTTTCATCAAAATCGGTTTAGCCGTATTTGAGATATTGAACTTTGAAGTGACAAAGTCGGGGTTTTCCAACTTTTTGTTTGTTAGGTTACTAATCATGGGATTTTGTAGTCGGTTCTATTTTTTGTTATAATATACTGAATTATATTCTGAATAACTCAAGAAACTCTTCGTGAATCTACCAAACACAAATAAAGCGCTAGCGAATGAAGAGTTTCTGTGGTTATTCAGAATATAATACTCCTAGGAGGATAAATAGCTCCTTAAATACCGCAAAAACTTTATTTTATATCCGCCCTCAAACTGTTCAAACATCCCAAGAACTTTTTCTTTCTAATAGTACAAAGTTCCTCACTCTACTAATGATGTGAAATTTGCTTAACTGGAAGATTAGCTTGAACCACTGAGTCCGCAATCGCAGTTATATTGCGATTAATATACCTACTTGTTGGTTGTTTGACCAAAGTATTTTCTTTTCCTTTTTATTGACTAGTACGTATAATATAAGGTCCTAACAAATTAAATACCAATATTTTAAGAGATGTTAAGTAAGACCAAAACAATAAACTTTAAATATAAATTAAGAAAACTTTTTATACAATATTTTTGTTTTAATTTCTTGAACAAAATAAATAAATTGTCATTCCGACCAAACATAATCAGCCTGTGCATTTGAGTTTAAGTGACAAGATATTTAACACTTTCTGGCAAGTCAACCCGTCGTTTGTCATGAACGTCAACGATTGGCGGGAAAACTATTAGTAAGCATTAAAGTGGCCAGTCAAGACTTTCAAAGAAGTTTAATCACTGGCTATTAATTATCTCATTAACAGGGTGTTTTGACGCATAAAAGTTGATTCTCTAATTATCTCCAAAAAGTAACATGGACTTTTAAATATTGTATACTTAAGTCTACTTTTAGAGACGAGTACTACCTGTTGTAAAAATATTGGTACCTAATTTGTTAGCACCTTATATAGGTAGACTACGATGTAGGTACCTATCTTTTGATATTCTAATCATTCACAAAGCTTGAGGTCCCGAGTTCGATTCCCGGCCGGGGCAGATATTTGTATGAATAATACGAATGTTTGTTCACGGGTCTTGGATGTTTAATATGTATTTAAGTATGTTTGTGTTTGTTGTGTGTTATCTATATAAGTATGTTTATCCGTTGCCTAGTATCCATAGTACAAGCTTTGCTTAGTTTGGACTAGGTCAATTGGTGTCAAGTGTCTCATGATATTTATATATATTTTTTATTTTATTTTCTCAAGTCATGAACATTTGTCTAGTACTCGTACCATTCACGGTAGCGAAGCCGAGGCTAGTCTTAGACATACAGTAGCGGCTTTAGGGTGGGGCGACCGTCCAAGGGCGCCGTACTGAAACGGGCTTCTTATGGTTGCCAAAGGGTGCCAACGGGACTCCGCTATCTGTCTGTCTGTCCGTCCGTCTGTCACAGGGCTCTATCTCTTAAGCCATAAAAGTTAGACACTTGAAATTTTCACTGATTATGTATTACTGTGGCCGCTATAACAACAAATACTAAGAATAAAATAAAGTTACAAATGAATGGGGGTCGCCATACAAGAAACGTGTTTTTTTCAGTGTTTTTTCGTAAAAATAATAATAATAAATTCATTTATTTCGGGCAACTTGGCCCATACAACATACTTAATATTTAATATAGTAACTGTCTGGTTGTGTGGTTTATTCGTTTTTGTTATGCTTGCTTCTTATTATTTAATACGAAGTCTGCCGAATTTCCCGCGAATGAACCGCGCTGACAGCCATTTTTTTTGAGCCGCTCGCGGCGCGTGGCAATGGTTTCAGACGCAATCAGCCAGAACCAAAGAGGATGAGAATTCAAATTGTTTTTTATTCGAAATACTTGCACAAGTGCTTACATTTCGGCGATATTTTTAGAAGCTTTTCTTTAGCTTGCCCTGTTTGTTTATTTATTTATTGTTTGTTTGGGTCAAATCTTGAAAGCTCAATTTGACCCACTTCCAGTGGTCCGATCGACATGAAATTTGGCATACTTATATAAATTTGGTGACAATACAATAATCTGGTAGTGACATCTATAGGTTGACTGGTAGAGATCCCTTAAAGGGATAAGTTCGCCTTTGTACAAGTATCTCAAAGTTTGTCAATTGTTTTGTTTCTTTTCTTTTGTACTTACAATAAAGAGTTTACATACATACATACATCTTGATGGTCTCACCAGGATCGTCTCTGCAGGAAGGAACTCCTCAATAGTTAATAAGTAGTACAGACTTGAAATTTGGTGCAGATATGTAATTTAGATGACAATGCAAGTACAGTGAACAAAAAGTACATTCGGCAAAAAAAAATTGTATTAAAAATGATTTTTTTAACAAAAACTTATTACAAGCATTATATTTACTTGCAGTGTAATGTAACTATGTTTGCTCGGGTGGAATCTTTCAACTTAAATTTGAAATGGATATCTTCAACCGATAGAGCTGTAATTTTACACGGATGGATAAATCCGATGACAATGCAATATTATTATGACACGGAGCTGATCTGATGATAAAGCTAGCGGGTGACCATAGGAACTCTTGTGATAAACGACACGACCGCATCGAGTTTGGACTCGTTTGATTCGTCTTGACGAGTACTTTGGTAACCAGGGGCATAAAGTACAGTTAGCAACATAAAACTTATATTAGAAGAATTTTAAGAAAAACTTTTACTGAACTGTTTACGGAACCCTTCATGTACGAGTCCGACTCGCACTTGACCGATTTTTATCGTTCATGAGATTCCACGTACATCTTGTTTATCCCAGAACACTAACAAACAACAACTTTCTACGCAGTGGGTAGGTACTCTTGATTACCTACTGTGAGAATTAAGCTATTGCTTTGGTCTCGAAGTTAAGGCTATTATGATGATAAACTTGAAAACATCTCCCAGTCACTCCTGTCCGAGACTTGTGTGAGTACGCCTACATGTGTGTCGTAGAAGCGGACGGATAGTGTCATTGTCATTTTATAGCCCGCGATTATCCTATTACGGTTGACGCTCTTGCCCGGTCGCGTAAATACTCGCTCGATCAAGTATGATCTTCGTTAGGGTCACTACGAGACATTGACTGTCTTTGTTATGATCTATAGTTAAAGATTATCTCACGTTTGTGAGAGGCCGGCTATCTTTTGTGACATCATTTTATTCAAAACACATTCACATTGGCTTGATAACTTATTTTATAAATTTCAGCGGAACCAATACTGAAGAAATCATGCCTATCACCGAAGGATATTCTAGAAGTTTACGGTATGGAGAGCGAGCCAGGGGTCATTACCATCAACCCACAGAGGTTCTTGGACATGTGTCCGGCTCTGGTGTACCAGCTGGACCAGCGCTCCTGTTACAAGACGGAAATAGCGCCAGCTAAGCTGGATAAAAAGTGGAGTAAGTGTATGTTAGTCGAGCGGGCATTTTCGCAAAATATTGTACCTATTCTTTTTTTTTAATTTTAGAAAAAAATATGTTTTTTCTTTACTCAGAATGAAGAGCACACTACACTACGTTCCGATAATTTAAAAAAAGGTCCCAAACAAAAATATCAGGTATGGGCCACAAAACTGACTCAAGAGATATATGAAAAAATTAAATTCATTTTGAAAGAAAAAGTACACTTTTTTTTAAAATGCCCATTCGATAATTTCGTAACGGTTCACTAATATAATTATTCATTTTTCTATAAAATTAGTTAGGTATCTAATTTAAAAAATAAAACTCATGTTCCCACCAATTGTATACGATAATATCATGAACTATCATGAATCAACAATAATTTACAACCGATAGGATTCACAATCTTTCTATACGTTATGCCAATTCAATTTATGGAAAGTGTAAAGAAACCGATTTCACCAAAAATCTTGTATAAACACCGAATCTATACACACACATTTATCTATAATTCGTGTCTTTTAACTAGACGTCTAATCACTTTTTTCACCAAAATTCACTTGATTTCAATATTTAATTTTCATTTGAAAAATCTTCGTCTAAAATCTGACGTTATTTCTTGAATAAAACTCATGTATAATCTGTAGTAGCATAGAATAGCGTAGAGATGGTGGAAAATTTGTCATTTTACAAATCGAGTAAGTAATACTCGATTGTAAAGAGATTATTATTTATTTAAAAAATAGTTCCTGCTTTTGTAATTGAATAAACAGTATTCGGAATTAAATCAAGTATTGTAAATAATAATATAGACAAAAATACTTTTATCTATTTAATTAATAAATTAAACTATTTACTGAACCGATTATAATTATTTTGCAATAGGGTCTAGGTGTTCACATCATTAAGTAATATACAGGGTCGGGTTAATGGCGTCTTTGTTTACTCCTATAAATTGGATTGACATAAACCATATCAAAGGTTTCTCGACTGTTCTCTACATACTTATACATATAATCTTTGTAACGATTAGTTATCGTTACCTACTAACGAATTTCTTTTCTTTTTATTTAAGCTTGGATATATGCCACTCTCAGTATTCTGGTCATCAGTGCCACCGGTCTACTCGGCGTTGCAATAGTTCCACTTCTGAAGTCGGCCATCTTCAGCCAAGTCCTGCACTTTCTCGTGGCAGTAGCTGTGGGCACCTTATGCGGCGATGCTTTACTGCATCTTTTACCGCATGCGCTCAAATCACACGGCCCCCAGTCGGACTCACAAGGAGAAACCGAAGTCATTTTAAAATGCAGTGTCACTTTTCTGACTATCCTTTTCTTTTACACAGTAGAAGCAGTAATGCAAACTTTACATGGTGGTCACGCGCACTCTCATGACAGTCATGCGCCAAGTGTAGAAGAAATTAAAACAGAGACTGCTAAACAAATAGAGCCAATTCCTATAGAACTAGGGGCTATGATGCCGGGGTCCCCTACTCCACCTGTCGAGCGACCGATGACTTCCACGGCTCTGATGGTGATCGTGGGCGACGGCCTGCATAACTTGACCGACGGTCTGGCCATCGGAGCCGCGTTCAGTGGAGACCCCGTCACCGGTTTTGCAACTGCACTGGCAGTCTTCTGTCACGAACTGCCGCACGAGCTTGGCGACTTCGCTGTGCTGCTGCGTTCCGGCATGAGCATCAAACGTGCCTTATATTACAACCTACTTTCATCCGTGCTCAGTTTCATGGGCATGGCCGGTGGTATTTGGCTGGCAGAAGACCACGAGTCAGCGTCTCAGTGGATTTATGCTGCGACAGCTGGCACATTCTTCTATATAGCATTGGCTGATTTAGTACCAGAGATAAACGAGAACAATCATGGGAAGGGTATGAATTTATTGCTAGCCGTTCTCGGTATTCTCACGGGAGGCGTCATTATGTTGCTCATAGCGCTCCATGAAGACTCAATACAATATTTATTTAGAAGTGCAGAACAATGAACGAAATAAATAAAATGAATGAAATAGTAGTAAATATAAGTAAAAATATAATGTGATAAATTGTACTCATGGTTGTTCAAATGTTTTGTAGTGAGTAGGAAAATAAGGAATCTACCAAGACCTGAATCCTTCTTATCCATAAAAAAGGGAAAAGAGTGTAAAGGGTGGTTCACTGTAAGTAAGCTTTGCCCGTGTGAACATTCTACCCAGATATTGGTTATTTCGACAAAACCTAAAAATAAAACAAACTAAGTATCTTGGTCTTACGTTACCTATAGATAAACGGCCTCAAAGGTTATTCGTTAGATTTACTTTGTGCGCAAAATTATGATACGTAGATAAATTACGTAAACTTTGCATATATTTGTATGATGATAACTATACATAAGTACATAGATGTAATATTTAATTATGAATGTAAGGTATTAAGAATAAGTTTTTAGTGGTTTAATATTTTTTAATAGAACTACCTGTGTATGCCATCATCTTCAGAATCCAGACGTTTTTAAAACTACCGTAAACTGCTTCAACTTTACCCTCTGGCCCCAACATTGCCTGATTCGATTTAGAGTCGATAACTTAGCACCCTTTAGGTTTTTAAACTTTTGTCTCCCCGTAATAATAATTCCCGTGTAGATAAAAGTTTAAAAACTATAAGAGTCCTAAGTTATCGACTCTAAATCAACTCAGGCAATGTTGGGGCCAGAGGGCAAAGTTGAAGCAGTTTACGGTACTTAGAATTGTGAGTAGAGTCTTTTGATCAGTCTAACATTCTTTACTTTTGGAATTTACTGATTTGCATGAAATAATTGCTTAAATATAAGGTAAGGGTATATACATTTTAAAGATTGTGTGTATTTAAGTAGGTATGTTATCTTGAATTTGACATGTTATTTAATAATGCTCAACTACTCGTAAGTCTAAATTCAGCTTGTTATCAATAGACGACTTAAGAGAATCACAGGTATTAGTTGCCGATTGGACGATATAAAGGATTTGCTTGATAACCTCTAACTAACATTCAGCAAAAAATATAAAAATAAGATAGATACGTATACAACATATTCTCGTTCATACACAATGCATCAGTATAAAAAGAAGGAACGGACCTATCAAAGTATTGAATAATCGTGGGATAATCTAACACTACGTTGGAGCTTATGTACCTAAGTAGAGTAAGGTGCTTAAGGTTGACGCGGTTTGCACGGAGCTGGTGGACGCCTATTCTAAAATAGTATGAGCAACGCTAACTGCACGCGTCGCGTGAGACGATATTACGCAAAGACACAGAATAAGTAATAGTACAAGTAGCAAAGGCTACAATTTTACGTGCACGCGCACCCGCAGGCGTGCGCCCGCTCCGTGCAGCCGCGCCAGCTAGCGTAGAGGCCCTCATAGGCTCAGATCGACTCTACTAAGGCACTATGTACACAGACGCACACAATGCAGTACCTAGGAAGCAGATGTAACAACTGGTGATTGTTCTCAGTCGAAACATCTCACCATAAGTACTAGGCACTCCTTAGTTTTCACGCAATTGAATAATAAAAAATATTAATGAACGTTTTACACAGTAATACTTAATAGATATACGTTAAAAAGTATCTGTGTGTAAAACCCTATCTACCTCTCAATAGTCTCAATAACATCGCATGATCAAGTTTTTTACAATAAATAAGAAGACAAATAAATCCGCAGCACATCTGACTAATTTTATCGTTATACGACAAGTTTATAAGTACTAACTGTGTTTAGTCTAGAGGTTTTCCCCTAAAACGGGCGCGGCGCGATGAAGGTAGAGCGAGATGATGGCGTGTCAGCAGTGCCATTAGTGTAAGTTTTCGGTCACAAAATACGTCTCTTCTCGTTCTCTTTATATGGAAACACGAACAGCGCCTCTAGCGGAACGTTTGCGATGTTCGTGTTTCCATACAAATTGAGATTTTAACGCGAACGCGATCGAGACGTATTTTGTAACCGAAAACTTACACTAAGGGTACTGGGCTACTACGAAACTCGAAACTCAAAGTTCGTGACATGGGGTCCCTCAGACAATTATACTATTTAATACGAGAGCGAGAGGGACGGTACGATACAAACTTCGTTTTTCGAGTTTCGTAGTAGCCCTGCAGACGCTTGATAGACTACTCACTTACGTGAATAGTCACGCTATCTATCATCACGTCTTGCCAACACCGAGCCTAGCCAGAAATGTAACTGTGTCCTTAAAATTAGCTCGACGATTAACGCACTTAAAAATATAAATGCCAGGTAAATAGTAAATACAAATATTTGTACATATATTTTTCAGTTCTTTGCCATTGCTTCGACAGGACATATGGCTTTGGTTAAGTAAGTTTAAATATTCATATAACGCTTAAACCCAGTTGGCACATGCAAGAAAATCGTATAGTTAAAATTATATTGTGAAACAGTGGAGCTAATCAATACAAAATTAAATATGATTTATCATAAATGAGCCTCCAGTAACTCCAGGGATTTTTCTTACATATTTAAACCGGGCTTAAAATTGATGCTTCAAATAAATTCAGAAAAAATGTGTTGTTCTTGAACATCAGACAGTACCTATAATAAGTAACCATTTCATTGTCCATAAGCAAACACCGATAATATTTAGCTAAGTAAGGGTCCAGAAATGCTAAGTAGGTACCTACTGGATTGTAAATATTTTTTTCACATAGGTAAATTTGGGATATTAATAAGTAGTTAGGTAGTTAATATGCATGTGTTATGCATTGTGTTTGTGTTTATTACTGAGTATTATTATAATCAGGAAGAAATTTAAATTTAAACAAAATAATAATTACATGTACGAACTGTTCCAGGCGAATATTAATATAAGATAAGTTAATTAGTTACGTGTGACACGGGACACCATGAAAGATATATGATGTGATTATTTGTTATTCCAATGACATGCTGATTAAAAAATCATCTCATTTAAAGAGGATGCGTATTTGATTACTGATTGTTATACGACCAAATCATAAAAAATCTGCTCTTTTTATTATCAGGAAACAATTTGTTTTACGAAAATAAGTTCGCGACTTTTTACGTATTAAATGTACCAGGCCAGGACTTATTGCACGGACCTGGCAACACCACCCAGTTAATTAACATAATGTACACAAAAGTATATACATATATAGGTATTTACCGCAAACAATAGCCTAAGTACTGTACAAAAAACTGCAGATTTCAAATGTATTAAGTACCTATACTCGTAGAGTTTGCTCTCCTTTGAGAGACGTGCGATGTATTGTTATTGTAAAAAGATTAGTAAATATAACGACAATGAACAAAGTAATTAAATTGTAGTAAAATATTTCTGTGATTTTATTTAAAGAAAAATATGTTAAATTCTCGCTCTGTGCTGCGTGTACAGTCAAATGTAAAAATATGAACTTATTCAAAGTTTAAAAAAATAAAGTACCACAAACTCTTATTCCGACACAATAAGGCCATAGTATCATATTTTTGAGGGTTCGAATAGATACTTATTTTTGCACTTGACTGTACATTACATTTTTCAAAACATCAGAAACCGTGATACTTTTTACTAAGGCCATTTTGGTAAATGACTTGCCCTATCTCCCCTTTTATTTTGTACTACTTACGGGCATCCTGTATAATTATATAAATCGCCGTCAGAAAAATATAGTTACATAAGCTTGTCTAAGTACGAATGTTTCAGTATTATTTGCAATATTGCCAACAATAAATATATACAGTGAAAATAATTTTAAACGGCAGTTGAACTGAAAAACTTGTTCTTATTTTTACGTTTGACCTAATAAGTACCTAGGTAATCGTGATTATAATGACAGTGGAATATACTTAATATGAAGTCCTGACGTCTAGCTTAAACCTATGGACCTAGAAAACTGAAATTTGGTGCAGTGGTTCCCTTTTAGAGTCGACAATGAAAAAAGACGAATTAAGAAGTTCTGAAGCGAGCGAGTTTGAAATTAAATAATATAGTCACAACAGACGCCTCAAATTCAATCACTATCATTAAACACACGTAGGTACAAAATGCGAAATAGACTACGCGAAAGTTCGAGTTTCGCGCGCTCTGATGTGCGCCAAAATATTAGTTTAGAAAAATAAACAAATGGGGCGTTTTACCATTTCGGTTATATATCTAAAGTATATTTAAAAAAACATTTGATAACTTCCTTTTTAGGGTTCCGGAGCCAAAATGGTAAAAACGGAACCCTTATAGTTTTTCTATGTCTGTCTGTCTGTCTGTCGGTCCGACCGCGGCTTTGCTCAGGGACTATCAATGCTAGAAAGCTGTAATTTTGCACGGATATATCGCACCCTTAAAAGAAAAGTGAAACAACTGAAACAATTCGAAATATTCACATTTCCAAAATAAACTTTAAATACCTACAACACAATCTGGTTGAATTTTAAAATGAGAAAATTTCGAATTCTTTCACTTTAATTTTGAAGGTGCGATATATGACGACAAAATGGTACCATCAAAGCGTTTGGAAGCGTCAAAGTGTTTTGTTTTGCTGTTGTTTCGCTGGCTCAATATTATAGGGTTCTATGTTTCACTGTTAAGGTATTCAAAATTGAACTTCTTGACTACACACTCAAGTTTAAACTTTGATTAACGTAAATAAAAATGTTACATAAAACCCTGTAATAGTGGGCCAACGACTTGTCAAAGATGGTAACATTAATTTGGAACATTGAATAGTTTTTTTTTGACACAATTTATGGATAGATATTAGAGATTATGGTTGTCAGTATACATTTCAGGGGAAATGTAGGGGGATACATAAATAATGCACATTAGAGGCATACATGTTTCTGTCAGGTTCGGTGGATGGGTACCATGTTTGTCACATTCTACGGCTACTTAATTATGGCATCCGCAGGGATACATAATTTTGTAAGATTTACTTGGATACATCTCTTTGTAGTTGACTGTACAATAAAAAATTAAAACAATTTTTTTTTAGGGTAGACGTAAAGTGGGGGTGATTTTTTTGTTCTCATCCAACCCTATAGTGTGGGGTATCGTTGGATAGGTCTTTTAAAACCATTAGGGGTTTTCTAAGACGATTTTTCGATTCATTGATTTTTTGCGAAATATTCAACTTTAAAGTGCAAATTCATTAAAATCAAACGTCTCCCCCCCCCCCCCGTCTCACACTGCGTGAACTTTATTCCGGGTGACACTCTTTCCCGGCCCGGATATCACCGACATGGAAATACCGGCCCTGTTTTTTGTGTACATGCCCATAGAAACTGTCAGGAGCTTCTATGGGCGTGTACACGAAAAACAGTGTCGGTATTTCCATGTCGGTATTATCCGGACCGGGAAGGAAAGAGTGTCACCCCTTTATTCCCTCCGGTAGGTGCGTTCTGAATTTGACCACATAATATCTATCTACCTATTTGTCGTTATTTCTTGTGAATAAAGACGAAAACACTTATGTAATAGAACAAAATGTAAATAAATGTTATCTATTTTTTTTATATTAATAAATAATAACAAGAATGAAAGCACTAGCGAATTTATATTAATGAAATAATTTATGACAAACCACGTTCAGAAACGTGTCATTGTGCTTTTTTTTCGGGTGCGTTTCCGAATCCCTTTTTATTCATCATTTGATATATACTTTCTTCTTGTTTGTTCTAATAAAGACGCATTTGGAATTATTACAGAAAACTAAAATGACCTTTATTACAACTAAATAAATTTTTAGTATCGAGGATTAAATAACTGATTAATTAACAGATTTAAATATTACTTCAACAATGTGTGACGAACTTTCTTTGTGAACACTTCAATATTCAACGCTTACTTCCTCAACCTCGTATCTACCCGAATTGTATACAACAAATCAACACTATCGAACTTGACATAAAGATGATTTGAAGCAATTTTATGCGGCGAGATACGAGGTTGTGAAAGTAAGCGGTCGATATGTATTTTCAAGGGGGCGCCTGTTCACGATAACGTTCGAATTTCAAAATTTCTTTCCAGCCAAGAGGATAAAAAGCGACTTTCCACGCAGATTTTGAAGGACAAAGAAAGCTTTTTCGAGCTAGTGAGGTGAATATTTTATTTGACTGGCCAGGAATGAAACGTAAAAGGGTGGGAAATTAATTATATAAATAGCAAAGTATGGAAGCCTTGGAATGATACAAAAATTAAACATGTCATAGATATCACGACATGGACCCTATTACATCACCGCTCTCCAATGAAGGTAATTGCCGGACCCATTATTAATTGTCGGTTGTTAGGAAACTATAATTATATGTATGTAGTCAAAATAATACATATTTTTTAAACTTACATAAGTTCAAATTGCAATGGGCAAGCCACATCGATTAATGAAATTGGGAAGTTTTCGAGTGGCGACCAGTTTTGGCAAGCCTCTCATTCAGTAGGTATCTATGCACCAGCACCAGCCAGGCCCACCAGTTAATAACTAAATAAATAAATATTCGCGCGAATTTTATATGCGTATATAAGTAAGTAATTATTAAATCCGTACCGCATCGCATTCAATTTGCGTCAGATCACAGATTTAATTTACGCGCGATTTTTTTTACTGCCTGTGCGGATACTCATACAACATTCAATGTGTTACCGAATTGTGAGAAGAACCGAGCGGTGAAAATTTGCAATGCGAACAGGATAGGGCCTATGGGCCTCTTTTCACTGCGAATTTTTACCGCGCAAAGTATATTCCGTGCGTTACATACAATTCCTTTGCGAATTTTATACCGCCAGTGCGGATACTCGTATAAGATTCAATGTGTTATAGAATTGCGAGTGAAAACCGCGCGGTGAAAATTCGCAGTGCGGATAGGGCATAAATGTTGTCAAAAAGATTTAACGTTAAATCGTAATTAACGTTAAACGATGTACCGTTACTTTTACTATTTTTTACCGGTATAAAAATGGTAACGTTATAAGCTGATAAAGTTAATTCAAAAGTATCGTTAAATGATTACTTCTCACTTACATTATAGCGGCGTCCCTGATCATCATTCTGCTAAATTAGAACATTTGATATTGCTATTAAATTATAAATTATCTACTCAACATCGATATGAATATATAGTCTGTCAAAAAAGAGAAGAAATTTAAAAGTGGCAACACTGTAGTGTCCTCCCTTTTTGGTTTGACAGGGTTTGAAAGGGATGACACTACAGTGTTGCCACTTTTTAATTTCTTTTCTTTTTTGACAGACTATACTTGTATGTAATTCGTATCAAAAAAAAGAAAAAATACTCGCATTGTCTCTGACGGTTCGCTTATAGAAAATGAGAGCTTTCACGTCCCCCGCGCCTCGCACGATCTCATTCTTGTCACTTGTCATAGTTGTCAATGCCAATGACAACGTTCAATAGTATCTCTTATTAGTCTGTGTTCATTACGGTTTCAAAGCTAATCGAGTGAAGTTTTGCGTTGATTACTTTCCGTAGCTTATCATCTCAACTTTTGAAGGTGTAACAATAGCTTGCAATTATCTGTCTATAATATAAAAATGAGACAGACCAAACAACGCATTATTTCTCTGGAATTTTAAAGCAATTCGATTCTTTGACTTTGGGAATCGCGAAAAACTTGAGAAAATATGATATTGGGTGTGTACATTTTGTATATTAAGCAAAATAAAATCACAGGTTCGAATTTCGAGCCAAAAACGAGCGATCTATTATCTATGCCAGTGTTGCCATTCAGAGAAAAAGAAATCTATTCATTTCCTGCATTGTGAGCAGCAGGTCTACTACGAAACTTGAAGTTCGTGTCATGCGGTCCCTCTAATACTTAAACGAGAGCGAGACGGACGGTACGATACAAATTCCAAGTTTCGAGTTTCGTAGTAGCCGTGCAGATTACGTATACTTTGCTGCGATGCCGAACGCTTCTGCAGAACAGACGACCATCGGCGTCAGCGGCACTCCAGTTGCAGATTTGTAGATATGCATAAGAAACAGTGTTCGTAAACCTTATGTGATTTTTAGGGTTCCGTCCGGAGCCAAATAGCAAAAACGGAACCCTTATAGTTTTGCCATGTCTGTCTGTCTGTCTGTCCGTCCGCGGCTTGGCTCAGGGACTATCAATGCTAGAAAGCTGTAATTTTGCACGGAAATATATGTAAACTCTGCCGACAAAATGGTACAATAAAAAGTCAAATAACATTTTTTTTTAGGATACCTCCCATAGACGTAAAAACTAGGGGTGATTTTTTTTTTCTCTCATCCAACCCTATACTGTGGGGTATCGTTGGATAGATCTTTTAAAACCATTAGGGGTGTGTTAAAACGATTTTTCGATTTAGTGTTTTGTTTGCGAAATATTCAACTTTAAAGTGCAAATTTCGTGGGTTTAAATATTTGAAAAAAATCAGGATGGTAGTAAGTATATCAAACTTACAAGGAAAACTATAACGCCTTAGTTTGCTTGAGAATCATTAGTAGTTTTAGAGTCAATAGCAGCCTAAGGTATGAAATATACCTAAACTTGGAAGATTCCGTATAAAATACGAAATCCTTAGAAAAATCACCTATTTTTTTCGTAATGGCTACGGAACCCTATTTTGGGCGTGTCCGACACGCTCTTGGGCGGTTTTTTTATTATCACTGTTTTTGTACAGAAGTGAAAGCAAAAGCAAAAGTTCGTATTTAAAGCCTGGCCAGAAATATATGACTACGAGTATTCGCCATGTTGCGGAATTTCATTGGAACTAATTTCTTACACTGGCAATAATTTTAATGATTAATAATATAATAAATAAATATCACGGGACAATTCACACCAATTGACCTAGTCCCAAAGTAAGCTTAGCAAAGCTTGTGTTATGGGTACTAAGCAACGGATAAATATAATTATATAGATAGATACATACTTAAATACATAGTAAACACCCAAGACCCGAGAACAAACATTCGTATTTTTCATACAAATATCTGCCCCGACACGGGAATCGAACCCGGGACCTCAAGCTTCGTAGTCAGGTCTTCTAACCACTAGGCCATCTGGTCGTCGAGTGTCACTGTGGCGGTTTCTATGAACAATAACAAAAAATGCCCAAAATGATTCGTAGTATCAACGGATCATTGTAAATAATGTTTATAATAAACTACTGGAAAAAAACGCTTGGGGAATGAAACTATTTCGCTACAAAACCTTTTCAAATTAACATCGGAGCTAACAGGTAAACGTTGTAGACAAGTCAAGATGTCATTGTAGTCTGGTAAAAATAAGCAGTAATTATAGTTATTAATAAACTTTCTAGGTATATCGGGTCATCGATTACGCGTATTACGAAAGAAGGTCGTTCCTCCTCAGGTTTTAGATCGCCAAAGAAAAAAGAAAGCATTGTTCCGACTATATTGAACTATCCATCTATACTAATATTATAAATGCGAAAGTGTGTTTGTAAGTTTGTGTGTTTGTCCATCTTTCACGCCGTTACAGAGCTACGGATCGACGTGATTTTTGGCATAGAGATAGTTTATGGGCCCGAGAGTGACATAGGCTACTTTTTATCCCGGAAAAATGCACAGTTCCCAAGCGGAAAAATGCACAGTGCGCGATAACCGAATACCACGCGGGCGGAGCGGCGGGCAAAAGCTAGTTACTTATATAATATACAATAAGTGCTGTGTTGTAAGTTGTAATAGTAGGCCAAAGAACGTCCATTTGTATAGGTTACTAAAATCCGAGACAGGACTCAATAAATGGTAATAATGTTCAAATTGCGAGAGATTGCGAACTACTTCTTCAACCTAACATTGAGATTGTCATTATTTAACTGGTACAACATAATAAATAAAACCCTAAAAGGCACAGATGTGATATAAGTATTCAAAATAAGTTTATAACACCCATGCAAGCGAAAGCATTAAATAATTGTAAAACGAGATAAATAAATAAAAGAATGCAAAAATAACACTGTTTTCTTCTAATCCTGAATTTTTAAATAAATTAAATAATGAATGTACCGAATACGAAGCCACAAATCTTTTTTGGCATAACAGACGATGTCACAGCCCCAAAAATTTCACAAGAATTTAAAAAAAAGTAACTGTCAAAATGTATAAGCGATAATCGTATGGCGGTTTTATTTCTATGGGAGTTGCCTAACTGAACGTTAGTTCTCTGAGTAGTCTGTGGCGAAACGTCATCTGCCAAACTGTCACTAAGCTGTCACAGTCACTGTCATCGATGATATTTCCGCGCACAGCAGGTTGATTTCAACTAAAATTATTCTAGGCAAGCTAATTCCCGGAATTCCGAATTTATTATTCAATAATGCTGAAAGGCTTAGTAAGTATTATCCAGACTAGCCGTGCGAACGGTTTTTCTTTTTAAACAATTGTTTTCCATAATAACGCATAAAAACGTCTTTGTTCTACAAACAAAATACTGAATAATGATCTACAAATAATTTCTTCCTGATCTGAGTCTGCAATATCACATAGCATAGCTAACACTACTTTGTTGTAATAGATATATTAAAGCTGATTAAAAATTTTGCTTAGGGACATCTGCGTGAGAATTGAGTTTTTGGGTAAATTACTAACAAAGAGTTTTTTTTATTATGTAACTGCATTCTATTAAGCTACCTCCAAATAAAAATTTACTTTTGAAAGAAAGAAAGAAAGGTTTATTTTGGCTCCAAAAGTACAACCTAAAACTAAGACTAGAACTAGCACTGAAGCTATGTTACTTGGTGACACATCAGGATACCAAAAAGGGTCTCCACTCAGCATGTGTAGCCGCACATTATGTGCAGTAACGCTGGTTTTCTGTATTTGTGTTTTGGGTATTTGTTGGTAATATTCAACAACATTACTTATTACAAAATTACATATTACAGTATTAAAAAATATTGAAATAAAAGAGTCAATATTATCAGGCTTTGTTTATTATCTTTGTTATAACACTTCTATCTGATATCTGTTTGGAGTTAAAACAGTCAGGAATCTAAATCCCGATAATCAAAATTAGTATGAACACAAAAATCAACCATGTAATTTTTCAATGACAGCAGAACATTTTCCAGTTATTGTTTTGTATGATAAGCTACCATTTAACACGGTCCAACTTTTTGGTCTCCACCCACCTGCTAACTGATACTTGACCACAAAACCTCATGCTATAGATATTCAAGTTATTTGTGGTTTAACTGACCTATTTATAATAACAAATAAAACTGCATAGAGATTAATATTTTTGGTAGATACTTGTGAATGTGATATAGTCTGTAAAAAAACATAAAAAGTAAAAATGCCATGTCATATTGACAATGTGAAATTCTAGTGATTGTCTGTTTTTTTCACTCCCAAAAATAAGCACAAATTGGCAAAATAAACAGGAAAATGAAGTCCAGAGCAATATTAATATAAAGTTAATGTAAAGGCTTATACCAGAGTTAGACCATGGGTTGTATTTCATTTTTACTCAAAAATGGTGTAAGTCTTATGAAGTCCCACTAAAACTGCTTATAGTAGTTAGCAAACAATTAAAATAAAGATAGTAAGTTCTAAACTCAATTTGTGAAGATACTATTCATGATTGCATATAGTATTATCATCACTAATTTTAAATATATTGGTTTTTATTACATAACTTTGTAAACATGATTTGGACAATCTATTAACACACAGAAATATATTTGAAATTGGAATGTCATAATGACAACATAACTACTTGAAATTTTTGATGTTTGTCATGTAAATTGTAATAAATAAAATATAAATTAAATAAATGTATTCTATATCAATGTAAACAGAAAATTTGTGTAGTTAAAATCTGTCAAACCATGGGTTGTGTCACAGGAATAGTTAAAACGGGAGTAAGTTTCAACTGTACCTAACCAAAGCAGATAGTTTAGAAGTATTCACTTGCTCCAACTGTGTTCTTCTCTTTTATCCTGACTTTATGCCTAATTCATGCAGCAAGGGAGACAGAGTTACAAGCCAAAATGATGCTAAAGCTGCCACAAATTAAACTAGTGGTGACAAGAAGTGGCCTTAATTTGTGATGACTTGTAAGCTTGGCTACCACTCTCAGGTTGTGGCCTGAGGTTGTGGCATGTAAATTGCATAAATATTCTCTCTCTCTCTCTCTCTCTCTCTCTCTCTCTCTCTCTCTGTGGCAGGCTTAATATAAAAGCAAAACTCGTTGTTTGAAAAGTAAACTCATATACTAAAATACAAAATACATGTGAGAAAATAAATTGTTCGCAAAATCTTATTTTGAGGCTTGTTATTAAACTTTTTGCATTTATTTTTAACAGATAATATTTGGATCTGGAGTCTATGCTGGAGTATATATAGCTCAAAATTACCAGGTAAATAGTCTATATTTTTGTGTAATTATTATAGCGTTTTATAATACATTCTTGATTTTACTGCAAAGGAGGCTATGCCGACAAACCCTTCAACCATTACTTAATTCATTGAGCATATTTTTGGCAATTAGGTGATTTGGACATCTATAATTTCTTAACATTACTGTTTATTACTTTTACCAAACAAACTTTTGTGTCCTGCTATTAATATTACTGATTGAGTCAAAATATTGACTGTTAAATTAGAATTCTTTATTTTTTAGACAATAGAAAATGTTTTTTCTTAAAACACCAATAGATATATTTAAATGAAGGATTTCATTACAGCTTATTATCATATTAATACAGGGTTTCTCAAACTTATGGCTCTACATACCCCTGTTAAAGTTTCTAGACAACAGCGAACCCCTACCTCCCCCCCACCAAAGATAGTAATAAAATTGGCTGTTGGAGAAACTAAGTTTATTTTTATTTCAATCATCATCATAATATAATGTACGAAAATACAAACTGAAACAAACAACAACAAATAACAAACAAATAAGTAACTAATTTGGAGTTAAAATAAAAAATACAAAAAGACTCCAAAAACCAATCTTAATCATCTTGCTGCAGTCTTGCAGCCACCATCACGTAAACCTTGTCGCGAACCCCCTACCGTCGAATAGCGAACCCCTAGGGGTTAGCATACCCCACTTTGAGAAACCCTGTATTAATAGAATGTTTCCTGGCGACATTGAAGTATCTGGTTTGCAACAATATTTTAACTTGTATGGCCTCTTTTGTTTCTGTCACATTTCTGCAATTTTATGAATGATATGATAGGTAATGAATCTAATAAATAACAATTTAATGAACTGAAGTACATTTTTGTTAACACAGGGCACACTTAGATCTTTCTGTCAGAAAACAGCTTCAGAATGTGACAAGGCATTGGATAAAAAGAAATGGTTGGTTTTCTTTTCTTTTTTTACTAAAGTACTTTTGTAGTTTTAAATGCCAGGAACCATTCTGTTGTTTATTTAAAAACACATTCACAATTTCAGAATAGAATCAATTCTTTTGACACTTGCCAATATAGTATGCCCATTAGACATATTTAAACTACTGCATCATGCATACTGCACTAGACATATTTACTCACTAGTGTACCGTTATAACAATGTGCTGAATTAGTAAAATCATTTAGTAGTATTTCATAGTATATACAGCACATACAGCATATACAGAGGAAAAACATGGGGTCAAATTAAAACTGTGTACACTGGCTTTTGTCTTTTTAAGACAGTTATTTTCTTGCATACTTTTTTTATATTGTATAACTAGCTGTTACCTGCGACTCTGTCCGCTTCTCACACCTACTGAATATACACAAAAAATTTCATAAAAATCAGTCGAGTCGTTTTGGAGGAGTTTGGTCACAAACATTGTGACACGAGAATCATAGATAAGTACATTCTGATCTAACAACTTGTTTAAGAAATATTATTTTCTTTTACAGATTGATAAAGTTGAAGACCCCATGACATTATTTTCTAAAGCACAAGCTGCAATAAAAGAGAAAATGGATGGAATCAGTGGGGGCAAAAAACCGTAAAATCAAGTTGTTGGCACAACTATGGATGACCAACTACAGCAAATGAAATATTTTATTGTAAATATGATTTATTTAATAAATATACAGTGATAATTTATAATGAACCTTAGCAATAAATATCATTAACTGACTCCATGTATGAATTAATTTACAGCAAAGACAATCCACCACCAATATGCTCCACTCTTGTTTGTGGTTCCTCGAATGCCAACCAGTCACTTGCATGTGTGGGCAGTAATCCCATACTTTGACACTTGTACAGAGCTAAGAAAATGTTCACAATATTCCCAAAGATATACACCAGCTTTTGTCCAGCGGCTTGGGTCCCTTCTACCATCTTGAAAGTGCTCTGAGTGACAAATAAAGATTTGACTGGTCGTACAATCAGCATACCAACCATCATTATAGGGAATATAGATATGGAGTTGCCAGCCATATACATGATGAACAGATTCATTGGCACCTGTTTCAAAGGGCCTAAAGCGACATCCCATAATTTCTTTATCAATAGATGGTTAGAGTCTGTATCCTTTGAAGATTCTGTATAATTCGCACCGGCTGACTGACTGTACCCAGGTGGAGATGGTAATTCTGCTGTTTGGGTCTTGTGCCTGGAAATGAAAACAAAATCTTACAGGTATTGCTAAATCATAACTGCCGTGATAAAAAACTTCTCCGAACCACTTACTTGGGGTTGAAATCCAAAGCCCATTTGAACTTTTTATTGGACTTGAGTTGGGACATTTTGAACGAATTATATTTTGTAGAATAGATACCGAATGAAAAAGATCCTTGTAAGACTATCGTCAGGGATATTGAATTCTGCAAAATTAATCGTAATCACGTTCTATTGACAAGTTGACAACTGACCTGACATGACAGATAAAGTGACATCCAGATAAACAAGGAAGTGGATGTGGAATACAGATAGCGAATATTTTAGACAGTATTGTAATGTAACGCTGTAATGTCTGTATGGATTACATTTTCTTTACCTATCCTTAGAGAGATGAATAAAAACAATAAAGTAACATATTAATTAATCGATGAATTAAACATTAATACAGTTATCTAATTATGTTATATGAATAAGGTTTTCATCAATCTAACAATAGTAGTTTGTACAACATGTGAATAAAACGTGACCTCAACGTAACTATCAATCAGCAGCAGGGCTACTATGAAACTCGAAGTTCGTTCGTATCATATCGTTCCTCTTGCTCTCGTATTAAATAGTATAAGTGTCAGAGGGACCGCACGACACGAACTTCGAGTTTCGTAGTAACCCTGCAGCAGAGGGACCGCACGACGCGAACTTCGAGTTTCAAGTTCCGCAGTAGCCCTGCAGTACTCATTGCGTTTTCTATAATAATTTTATTAGAATTGTCTAGTATTCATTTGTTAATATAAAACGTGAATTATAAAAATAAAAAATAAACATTATTTTCACTTTTATATGCGTGGCAGTTTTTATCTGATTGCCTTTGTCTTGCACCGGAAAATCCGATAACTGCTAATGAGTAATGAAATGAACAAATTCGAAGACAACCCAGGAACAGGAACACAGGAAATGGATTAAGTAACGTTCAAGTATGTACTCTACCGTTTCTTACAGATTTTACTGTCCACTTATATCACATAGCTAGCTACATATTAGTAATCTGTGACTTATATACCTACAGTTCGTATTATTATGGATAGCTACCTACTCTAACTCTAGTTAGCTAATTGTACCTATTAAAACAAACTTATGATTTATTTTGAAAATAAAACAATAAGTATTTATTTTTACGTCCAATATTATTCAATTATACATCGTTTTGCAACTGTACTTTTACAATAAAAAACATTTTAACTAAAAAAAACTATAGTTATACAAAATTACGCGTTTACCTAATTTCATCATTAGGAGTGTCTTAAGTAGGTACAGTCGGGTGACACTCTTTCACGGCCCGGATAATACTGACATGGAAATACCGACCCTGTTTTTTGTGTACACGCCCATAGAAACTGACATGAGCTTCTATGGGCGAGTACACGAAGAACAGGGTCGGTATTTCCATGTCGGTATTAACCGGGCCGGGAAAGACTGTCACCCGGTACAGTCGTCAACACAAAAGTAAATATTTACTAAAAAATAATAAGTAATTAAATAACTTTTTCGCTAAATCAAAGAAAAAATCATAATATATTTTGTTTCACAGATATTGTTAAAGGTCAAAATGTAAAAATCACAAACCTGACGAGTCACATTGACGTAACACTAAGAAAGACATCAAACAAACTCGATTTTTTTGCCTTTTGAAATATGTGTAAATTAAAATAGTTCCTTACGGACTTTAAAAAGCGTCATAAATTAAAAACCTGCCTATAAACCTACACTGTTTTACCGCGCATAATTAATTATTTTAAAGAGTTAGTTAGGCCACTAGTGCTTTGGAATAATTAACTTCTTGATCTATTGAATGTTTCCTTAATGTTAACGGAAATCGAAAATAACACGTGGTATATTATTTTGAACCACTAAGAAAGAATGCATTTATATTAGGTATGACAAAGGATGATAGTTTTCCAAATTCACACGTTTTCATTTGAGGCACTGAGCAGTCGCAGTCCAGGTTCTAAAAAAAATACTGGCAGTGGTGAATGCCTTTACTGACCGTGAACTTTATTAAGTTCATATTATTTTATGCACTATAACTGTTGTCCACGTCCGCGACTTCGTCTGCATAGAATTTGTTTATCGCGCGCCTGTGGGAACTATACAACTTTCCGGGATAAAAACCATCTTAATGTCCTTCTTGGAGTCGCAAACTATCTCCATAACACATTTCATCACGATTGGTTAAGTTTAAAGTATAAAAGCATAACAGACGAACAAACAAACAAAACTCAGTTTTGCTTTTACAATATTAGTATGGATTGTTAGTTGTGAATAAAAAGCAACAACAAACAAATGACTGAGAAATCGCACGATTTGTCAGTTAAGAGTGCTGACGATTGTACTTATTAAGTTTTTGCTAATATTAAAAGTGTTATGTTTTGTTTGCAAAAATGACTTCGTCGACGGGTTCCACGGAGACTGTGTTGCTGTCAACTTCCTTCAAGGTGTCTCTGGAAGCGACATGTTCCCTGCAAAACACCGTTATACGATCGCACGCTTCTCGGAGTACGTCCTCGGGTACAGTCAGAACGATCCGCATGTAGTTCGGAAAAGCAAAACACTACGAGAGAAAAAAAGAATATCATCAGTTATCAAATATTTTCATAAATGTAGCTCCATTATTTAATTAATTGCACCAAGTTAACACATGATTATTTTATTTTTATATTATTTAATATTCACCTTTCCCGGCAAGCAAAATACGGATTGTTCAGACATGAGCCTCTCTACAAACTGAAGCTCACTTTTGAATTGCGGGAACAAAGACATTTTGATCTGGATCATCATATACATTGCTCCTTGAGGCATTACGGGGCGCAGCCCGGGAATGCGACGTAAGGCTTCGTACGCCAGCTTTGCTTGACTCTGAAATCGAAATTGTAAAATAGAGAAATCAAATAAATAAACTTAAACCCCATAGTTCACAAGTTTAATAAAACTCTGATACAATAAATAGAAAGAAGAAGAAAAATAAAATATATTTATTTAAATAAAAATGTTCCACGTGAACACCATTCCATGCCAGTAGATTCTAGAAATGAATGCAAATTTCCAATAATGCGTAGTAGCGCGGGAGAACATCGCGCGCAGCGATCGAAGCGAACGGAACCTTCCACTCACCTCTAAAAACAACAACACCTCATCGAAAAAGCTCTGCGGTGTTAACTGCAGTATAGCAGGCAAAGCGCGCTGTACTAACGTGCTAGGCCCCAGTATCCGAGTCGTCATGTTATTTAAACCTTCTCGAACTTCCTTTTCAAATATTTTCTGTCGGTCGTGTATTATAACCCAACCCATTCTCCAGCCTGGCACTAGGAACCTCTTAGTAATCCCACCACATGAAAGCACAGGAACATCAGTCGACAACGATGAGATTGCATGATATTCATTGCCAGAGAAAACCATGTGCTCGTATATCTCATCTGCTATTATAGGAACGCAATTTCTTGATGCTACATCCAATATCTCAGTCAAATGTTCTTTGCTGTATACTGAACCACAAGGATTCGATGGATTTATAATGACAATTGCGGCTGTTTTATCATCTATTTGATTCTCTAGATCTTCAAGATCTACGATCCATTGTTGATCCGGCTAAAAAAAAAGGATCATTTTGTGTACAAAACATAATTAATTGACTTAAGTACGAGTATAAACTTTTCGCACAATACATAGTTATTTGCGCAGTATCCGAGATTATCCATATACTAGATGAAAACCCGGCTTCGCTCGGGTAAAATGTAGACTCATAATAATATGTTTGAAAAAAAATTTGCCACTGTAAAGACTCGTACTTATCGAAAAATCTGAAGTATATTCCCAGCCTTAATATTATCACAAAAGTACTTTCACAGCTAACCTACGTATCGGTATTTCACCAGTAGATAGTTCTCCTAAATCTTATTTGCCCAAATAACTATGATGTCTCGTCTCATAATCGAAGAAATTAGACCTATACGGTTCGTCTGTACGATCGATCTGATGAAAATCGACGAATCGTACCGTGTGTGGGGCCTTAAAAGGTCGCAATGGAGAACGAAATGCAAACCTCTGACACCTGTGACACATGATGACGTGACACTAACGCCAATTTGATGTGATGACTTTGACAAGTTTATTTCGCAACGTCATTATATACTTAGTAATTTATTCAAATTTATATTGAAAATACTCGATATTCCGAATTTTCTGCCTACAAGTTGTCGACTCGGATTGACTAATTTTTTACGCTCTTCAATTTGATGTGCATTTCGTTCGAGTCTACCGTACTCCTTGACGAAATTATTAATATAGATAAGAGTATGAGAAAATATGCTTAACTAGTGTATTTAAGACTAATTATGCTTTACGAATGAAAACTTGTTATGCTTCTAGAAACTTGATTTTCATCATCTGATGTTAATTCACCTTCACAATTCGCCAAACGGGGCTAGTTTGCAAAATATTTATATCTTTGAACCACGCCACGTGCCGATGAACGTGTAGGTTTAATGTAGGTAACAGGAACCAGCAATGAAAATTGAAGCTTACCAACAAATTATAGTATTTTATTTCAATTCCTAAACCCTCTGATAAGGTTCTGTATATCAGGAATCCTGGTCGCGGCACCAAGATGTTCTGTCCGGCGTCTGCCAGTACAGTGACGGCCATTTCAATAGCGTGAGAGCAGCCGCTGCAGAGAATGACATCATCTGGCGTCACTGGACCCTGATGGGAGCAATATTCTGCAACAGCTTCTCTGACGTCTTGATGTCCTTTACCAGGACCGTAGCTTCTACTTTTAAGTAATTCTATACTGTCTCGCACAGCTTGAAGAACTTGATCAGGTGGATTTAGATTCCCAAATGTCGTCGGATCACCTAAAACGGAAACGAATTTATTATAAGTAAAATGATGGGCAGTAACAGTTCTGTGGAGTACCTACATAACTCGCTCAGTTTACGAGCTCAGCGGTTTTAACGCCAACTGATGGGCAGTAACAGTTCTGTGGAGTACCTACATAACTCGCTCAGTTTACGAGCTCAGCGGTTTTAACGCCAACTGATGGGCAGTAACAGTTCTGTGGAGTACCTACATAACTCGCTCAGTTAACGAGCTCAGCGGTTTTAACGCCAACTTGTATCTGTCAGTTTTTCACAATTTCTTTGCGGAAGAGTTGAAACAAATCGAGCATTCTGCGTCCAATCAATATAACAGGATCCCAGTTCAAGTCTCGCATACTTGGTTAATATTGTGAAATTCGAATCCTGTTAACCTTGACTTAATTGTAAATCTACTAATTTTAATACATGTTTATCCAGTGACCACTTTTATTAACGTGCGCCTATTAAAAAATGCGTGATAGGATGGGCAAGTAAGGTAAGTTTTTAGAACCGGTTTGATAGAGGGATTCTGGGTTTATCAGTAACGTGTAGGTACGTCGTATGCGCCATCAGTACTACAAGTATCATCTATCTGCTTACTAAATAGTGCCAGTTCAGCAGCCATCTTTAGGTGTTGATATCCCGAAGAAAAGAGATCAAGGTGTAAATCGACTGACTGATTTACGATGAAGCCCAAACTACGACGCGAAGAAAATTAAAAAAATGCTAACTAAGTGGCCACGCACAAAGTTCCATATCAAACTTATGATGATCGCATAATAGTTTCCCTTTTTTTTTTAAATTACTACAATGTTTTTTTTCGGCCGAACAGCTTTGCTAGTAGGTACAGCTACTACGAAACTCGAAGTTCGTGTCGTATCGTCCCTCTCGCTCTCATATTAAATAGTAGACAAGTGTCAGAAAAACCGAACGACACGAACTTCGAGTTTCTAATTTCGTAGTAGCCCTGCAGTCACTATCAGATATTTCAGAGCGGCCAAGGTGGTCATTAATACAAGAAAATGCACTCTATTATTAAGGTGTTAGAGTTCATGTTTCAATGTTTTTGATCACCTTGGCCACTTCGAAATATCTGATGGCGATTGTATAGGGAAAGTGAGACTGATTTTAACAAAAATCAGCACTTTAAAGCATACCTAGCTAATATCTTTGCTAACAGATATACCTAGGTGAGAAATGGTCTGTGCAAACATAAATTGCTAAAATCACAATGTTAGCTATTTTACCTTTATCATTTGGTTCGCGTTATTAATTTATCGATGCGAAATCAGCATTACGCCACTGAAATTCTCTAAGCTTAGTCGCAGACAGACGGACGAATATGATTTAACTATAAGAGTTCCCGATAGGACTGCGGGACCCTAAAAAGTACTTGAAAATTCCGTTCTCATGCTAGTTTTTTTTATTTTCACCCTAAAATGGGTGGTCCAAATGCGTGGAGGATTATAAAACCTGGATACATGCGATTAGTATAAATAAAACTTAGTAAATGTGGTGGGGTAATTGAATTAGGTACAGCACCAGCACCAATATCTGACACAACAAGCGTGCATAAATGCCTGATATATACGACTCTATTTCTAGGGCCGGAAGGACGTGTCAGATGTTTTGCACGCCCCGCTGTGGCAGATATTAATGCTGGTGACTGTTCTTAAGCTGTTTAGGTAAAATGTACCGAACTTCGAAAGTTAGCTCCCTTTTTTGGCGACGAATTCAATGTAAAAATAGCTATATAAAAGAATAGTCTCAATTAAATACAGGGTGTCCCAGAAGTACCACGTCACAGTGACACCAGAGGTAGGCCAGCTCAAGAGGAACCTAACCAACCTAACATGACCCCAGTAAAAGTTGCACGGTTTTCGAGTTATTAACGAAATAAAGATTTTTGAGAATTTTCCCCTTTGTCTTAACATTTTAAGTACCAGCATCGACTTGGAAAGCTTTTTATAACAGTTTTTTATGTGTATCAAATCACGAATAGCCACTTCAGAAGTGCAAAGTGTTATTTTGTCAGTAACTACCGTAAAATGCTGAAAAAAAGATAATTAATCTTGATTTATGCTGTCTGAAAAAACATGAATTTCAACTTTAACCATCTGCCATGGAAAAAAATACTAGAAATGAAACAAACAAATAACTTCAATAAATTAGGCATGTTATGCAGATTCAGAAATGGTATGACACATGTATCTTACTGCAAGAACATTAGACATTCTTATCACTTTAGCGAAGCCCTATCGAACCAACTTAAAACTGGAACTCCGAAACGATCCCTGCTAAGTGGTGCAAAAATGCTGTGTACAGTGCTGTGCTGTGCTGTGTGCTGTGTACAATGGCTAATAATAATATTATCTGACACAATTATTTTTCCAAATGCATGAAGGCTAAATACTAATGTTTGTCTCCCTTTTGGAGGCTAGGATCGGATCCTAAAGGACCGGACGGATATAACCTAACCAAGAAAAAGTTGGAAAACCTCCGACTTTGTCACTTCAAAGTTCAATGTTTCAAAAACGGCTGAACCGATTTTGATAGAACATGTCTAAGAACCATCGCTAGAAAACCTGCTTTCAAATAAAAAACCAAATTCAAATCGAGTAACCCGTTTAAGAGAAACGGTGCCACAGATAGACAGACGGACGTAGCGGTTAAACTTATAACACCCCTCTTTTTGCGTGGGTGGTTAAAAACAGGTTTATCTTTCATTCATTTATTGGAATAAATTTAGGTCACAATAAATGTTCGAATTGTCTCCCGTGGTTTCTGATGCACAAAAAACATCGTTTAATAAAATTTCGGCTCAATTTTCGTAAACTGACTTCCGATATGGTACGGGCCGCGTCGAATACTCGTTGTCTTAATTCTTCTTCAGAGAGTATTGGTTTCGCGTAAACTTTGTCTTTTAAACATCCCCAATAAAAAAAATCTAGTGGGTTTAGATCCGGGGAACGCGGTGGCCATAAAATTGGTCCCAATCGACCAATCTATCTCTCCGGGAATGTATCGCTGAGGTGCTCACGGACTAGCCGAGCGTAGTGTCCCGGGCAACCATCTTGTTGGTACCACGTGGTTCGTTTCAGTGCCAACGGTACATCTTCTAATAAACCAGGCAGGTCGTTTTGCAAAAACTGTAAATAGTTTCTACCATTAAGAATAGAAGGCAACTCGACCGGTCCCACAATTTGTCCATTAAGAATTCCACTCCACAAATTAATTTTGAATTGGTATTGGGACCTATCTTCTCGTTCTTCATGTGGGTTTTATGTCTACCAGCTATGGACGTTGTGTAAATTAAAATATCCATCCCTTTTGCAAGCCGATTCGTCAGTCCACAATATTTCATTGAAAAAATTCGGGTTTTGTCTCCACATCAGTATCATGTTTTGGCAAAATTGAACACGATGTGCGTAGTCGGCTGGAAGAAGTGTTTGGACGCGTTGTATGTGGTAGGGATGGTATTGATGACACTTCAAAATTCGTTGTGCCAAGGATTTGGGAACGCCTGTGCGGCGTTCCACAATTCGCACAGAAGTCCGTTTTTACTTAACAGTGACGGCTTAACTTGCGGCATCAGCAAAGTGATAAGAATACCTAGTGTTATCGCAGTAAGATACATGTGTCATACCATTTCTGAATCTGCATAACATGCCTAATTTATTGAAGTTATTTGTTTGTTTCGTCTCTAGTAATTTTTTTCCATGGCAGATGGTTAAAGTTGAAATTCATGTTTTTTCAGACAGCATAAATCAAGATTAATGATCTTTTTTTCAGCATTTTACGGTAGTTACTGACAAAATAACACTTTGCACTTCTGAAGTGGCTATTCGTGATTTGATACACATAAAAAACTGTTATAAAAAGCTTTCCAAGTCGATGCTGGTACTTAAAATGTTAAGACAAAGGGGAAAATTCTCAAAAATCTTTATTTCGTTAATAACTCGAAAACCGTGCAACTTTTACTGGGGTCATGTTAGGTTGGTTAGGTTCCTCTTGAGCTGGCCTACCTCTGGTGTCACTGTGACGTGGTACTTCTGGGACACCCTGTATAATACTGCTATCAGTTATCACGGAAAAATAAACATTATTACTTACTATTTTCTTTTTCATTTATCAGTTTGATAAAAATTACACATACCTAAAAATAATGTAATTTAGACAACTGATTTACTACGCAGTTACTGTACTGTGAAGTTACTCAAATTGCCTAGATTTTAAATTTGTAAAATTAAAAAAATAACTCCAAACTTACCCCATTTAGTTTTAAAACACTTATATTACATTAACCCCCTGCTTCACCATCCATTGATTAAATTTATGCGTCGAATAAAATTAATCAATGGGTGGTGAAACAGCCCCTAAGACTTGTTAAAATAAGTTTTATTAAAAAAAAACCGCAACGCAAATATACCTACTCACCGATAGAAAGAGCGATCAATGGTTTGTTAGGGTTTGGCTCCACTTGCAAGTTCTCGACGATCTCCCTTATCACGTTATGGGTCTTGCGAGCCAACGCAGACGCACGCACCTCCCATGTCTGACTTCCTCGTAGCCGATGAGACATGGGCACACAACTTGCGGATTGTTGGACGCTGCTGTGACACTAAGGAGAACACAATCGAGAATAGTGTCCGCGGAACGATACACCTTGCTTTTGTATAAAATGCGATCTAGTGCGGCGTCTGGCGTGATCGGTCGTGGAACTGGTTTCAAAATGCAGATGAGATGACGACAGTGGAGCCAGTTGTAAACATTCCACCCTTACCTCTTAAGTGTAATCTAATATACAAAAATATGAAACAAGTACATGATATATGTATTCAATGGTAGTTTAAAAAATATATTTTATTTTTATTTTTAAGTCATTAAGCCAAATATAGTTATTGATTAATGCACTCATCAATATATTAGCAAATTTATTGATTTTTCCACTTTTTTCACACTTTTTCTACATTTTGTAGATGTAGGTATTACCTACTAAAATAAAAATTTAATATAAAAATCTCCAAGACTTTAACTACATGAGCTACTTTCACGACTAACAGAAATAAATGTCATACAAATAATATATAAAAGCTGTAATTTTCTTATTTTTTAAACCTGGCGATTTTTTTACAAAATGCATTGGTTGTCCCATTCAGTTTCGAACGTCTGTCCCTAAAATTAAAACGTACGCAGATTTAATACCAAAAGCATTGAAGAGGCTATTAAAGGGCAACACACACAGAAAGCGTGCGCGGGTCGGGTCGTGTCCGCCGCGTGAGCCGCGCGGTTTGTTGTATTCACACAGAGAGCGGGTCGGACCCACGACGGGCCCGCGGCGGCTATCAATGTTGCCAGTTTAGTGACTTACAGCCTTATTCATAAAAAGTTAGAGCCTCCTTGAAGGCTCCTTGAAGGCCCGATGCTAAAAAACATGATTCATAAACGTCTGTTAGCGCTAATCAGTCGATCAAGGCTCTGCTAAAGTTAGAGGACCGTAGACCCTCCTTTTTCTCTCTGCTAAGTCACAAAATGGCCGCCACAAGTTTGAACAGCTGACTTTGACTAGAGCAAAAAACCATAGGTACCGAAGATATTTATAGTGAAGGCAGGGTGCAGATTAAAAAAAAAACAGGAAAATTTATTTTCAGGAATTTGTATTTAAAAATCCTCTAAATTAGCAACAATAAATTAACAATAAATAAGCGATCCGCCTGCTCGTTTGCCCCCTATACCATAAAAAAAAAAAAAAAAAAAAATATGAAAAAAAAGGATGATTAACATAATTATGGCTTTTTGCACAACATAAACATGCGGATCGGAAATGGCGGGAAAACAAACATCCCGCTTTTTATTTTTTTTTCTGGTAATTTGCTGTCACTGCTGTCAATTTTTTTTTTAAATTATCGATTAGGCCATTTTTTGTCTTTGATTTGTTAAGGAGGCCAACATAACGCGTCTAATCCGTCTATCAGCAGCTCAACAACTAGCAGACTGCTAGCAAGCGTTTATGAATCATACTTCTTGACAACCGTCTAACAAGCTTAATCAGTCTGCTAAGTAACAGACCGATCAAACCTCAATTAAGGATTTTTTATGAATAAGGCTGTTAGTCCCTAGAAGTGACGACTTTTGCTTAAATCTTAGCGACCGCAAAAAAGTTTTGACGACAGAAATGGTTTAGGTATCTGGCGACTTTTGGAGTACAAATTAAAACAGTTCTAGAAAAAAAAAAAAAAAAAAATTAAGCTGTTTATTTCAAGCAAAAGAACAAAAAGCATTTTACAATCATTAGAGAGTCCTTAATCCTAATTTTAAGAAACCAATAATACATACGACATTTTTGTCAACTCGACACAGAATTATACAGTGCCGCGAGATATATGTGGAAAACGACAAACGCGCTTGCGCACCAAGGTCAAACTTTATTTACTTACTTAATTAAATCCAATTTATGGAATGATGGGCGATGGATGAAATTTTTAAAAGTGGCTGATTTTTTTTGTATAGAAAGGAATAAGCTTATACTAGTCAATGGAAAAAATAACAGATTTTTCTGTAGTACCTACCAATTAATTAAAAAAATAAAATAAATAAATTTTATTCTCGCCTAAATGAACCAGCTAGGTACTGCGCATGAATACAGTTTTTAGGGTTCCGTAGCCAAAATGGAAAAAAAGGAACCCTTATAGTTTCGCCATGTCTGTCTGTCTGTCAGTCTGTCTGTCCGTCCGCGGCTTTGCTCAGGGACTATCAATGCTTCAAAACTGTAATTTGACATAGATATACTTATTATGAAAACTATCCCAACAAAATGGTAAAAATGAAAAAAAATTTTTTTGGGTACCTCCCATAGAAAAAAAACCCTTACTTTAGTAAGGGTTTTTTTTTCTCATCCAACCCTATAGTGTAGGGTCTTTTAAATTAGAAGCATTAGGGGGTTACTAAGACGATTTTTCGATTCAGTATTTTTTTTGCGAAATATTCAAATTTAAAGTGAACATTTTCATTAAAAACGAGTTTTAGGGGTTTTTAACTTAAGCCTTAGGGATAAATATTTTTGAGAGTTGGTAACACTGCGCTCGGCTCGCGCTGTTTGTGACGACGGGCGACGGGCGTGGGCCCGCGCACGACCCGCGCCCGCTCCCGCGTTCTATGTGAAGGCGTCCATATACCGCCATGCAAATACGCCCGTCGCGGGCCCGCGCACGACCCGCGCCCGCTCTCTGTGTGTGTTTGCCCTTAAGCGTAACAGAGGGTCTAAGGTGTTTACCAGAGATCTGTCTGGTAGTCAAAGCCGGTTAATCATAATCATAATCATAATATATTTATTGTGATAACGGGTACAAAATATAGTAAAATTGATGATATTGAAGTTGAAGACCGAAGGTCCAACTTCGAGAAAGCTTACACTACAAATAAACAAAGGAGGTAAGTAACTTCAAAAGCCAGAAGTCCGAAGATAAAAGTTATTAAAAGTGCTTGCTTGTTTGAAATTAAAGTCGACTATTACTATTTTAAACACAAAGTCAAAATACCGAAAAACTGGTTTTGTAGATATTTAATACCGGTCTGGCGGCGCACTGGCCTACCTAACAAACTTTAAATTCACCCAAAAAATATAGGTGCGTGACAAAACATTGCTGCCTTTAAATGAATTATTGCGAGATGACATGACTGCCTTTTAAGGATTGTTTCCTCAAAAGCGGCTTTTTAATGAATTATTGTAAAGTAAATTCTATGAACTATAATTAGCAATAGGCAGTTTGGTACATAACTGCCTTTTAAATAAGTGTTTGCCTAAAATATTTCCAAATATTACGCAGTCAAAGGACTTTAACTGCTTTTTTAAGGATGAATGTTAGATGGCTGCGTTTTAATGAATTTGGCACTGGTAAGAATGCACTTGACTGCTTTTTATTGAAAAACTTATCTTAAAAACTAAATCTGATAGAGAAAAACGGGTAAAATAGGTCAACGCGTCTTTTTTTGCTGATCACGGCACAATATACAGGGTGGATTTCGACGAGGGACCTTTGCGGAGATATTGTATCGTTTAAGTGATACACAGTCGATTTATAATGTTTAGAAACTTAAACAAAGTAAAAAAAAAATTACAAAATTCACATAACCCTATATTGCATCTGCACATAACGGCAAGATGGCTAGATTAAGGAATCGCCGTCGGAAAAACTCGGGATATTGCATTTATTTCCGAGAGTTGTTGTCATCGTACCTACTGATGTAAAAATGACACATAAAGTCAAATAAATCAAATAAAATGCAAAAATCTCGCAAAAATACGAATATCAGTTACTTTATTACAATTTTTACATACGGTTTTCAAATGTTCCTCCGTGTCTAATAATACACGCTGCAGCCCGTGCCCGAGTATGTATTTTGTAAGGGTGAAGGCGGGCACGTTTAAGAACTTTTAGTACTGCGGTATGACTTATTTCGAAATGTCGACCAGCTGATCTCGAACTTTTTCTTGGATTCCGCTCAAAATACCGCAGTATTCTTTCTTCAAGTTTAGCCGCAAGACCGGGTCCTCCACGTTGATCGTTCTGAGCTGTTTTTGGTACAACGGGCTGATTGTTGGCAACACGATCACAAGCACGTAAAATTGTCCTACGACCTGTTGGGTGTGGTGGTGGATATGTTTCCCTGTATCGTCGTAAAGCTTCAACCGCATTATAATTGCGGTCGCGTATAACATGAGCAAATTAAATATCCACGTGCATCTAACAAAGGCATTATCATTTCATGTATAGGAAGCAAATAAAATGAACTTAAATGCCAATTTCATTTCAAACATCGTATTTATGATATGTTTATGATCGATTTTCAATCATGCAAAGAGTTTCGATAGTTGTAAAAAATGCGTTGGTTCTATCTCGGCTCGGCGAATGAAAAGTCCGCAATATCCGTCAAATATTGTTAAGTATTAATTTTTTTGACGATAACCAAAATAAAATAAAAAAAACAAGGACAGCCAATTGTATGAATTGCTGATTAACCAGGGAACAATTTCAATTAATTCGAAAATAATTTGATGAAGCGAGTTAACGAACTAAAACCTTTTTATCAGTTTAGGTAGGTAAACAGAGACATTTTATTTATGATGAAAGAGGTTACTATCTTCTTTAATTGTTTATGACGATTGGGTACATTTGAGTGAATGTCAGTGTCATGTCATGTCATGTGAGTTATTTGTTGTGGTTAGAATGTACTCCAAGGATTCGATTTGTAGCATTCGAACATGGCGGATGTAGACGATATCTAATTTTGGTATTTCTGCTTCTTTGGCTAGTTGAAGTATAATTTTGATAGAGTTTTATGCGGCGATTAACCTTAACAGTGAACAGTGATCACAAAATTCTATATTGCTCTCGTGTCTGACATTTTTTAATGCGCAAGTGGTCTCCGTGTGGTTTCTGGAATTTTGCTATCAAGTTGCAAAAACTACAATCACCGTACAACATGCATAAGAAGAATATATTTATCTTTAATTTAACTGACATTGGCCCAAGCCTTATGGCCGCCATTAAGAGGAATAAATAAATAAATGTCCTCCAATGGACAGAGCCATATTTTTCTAAAAATCTAATCTAATCTAGAATTATTAACTAAGAAATTACATAAATACTCCAGAGACAATCACCTCTGCAAATCCTGCAACGATTTATTTAGCGTTGCACGCAGACCTAAGAATGGACAAATGGCAACATATTAACGTAATATCCGGACGTCTAAAGATTGTTTACAAGTAAGAACATTGACCCAGCCACCTGTTTAGGGTTGGCACAAAGTAGTTTTTGGTATGAATGTTTAAAAGGCTATAACTTGAAAACGGTAACATATATTTCCATAGTTTCTATGGGGGAAATATAGTGCTAAGGTTGAACTATCTGCCAGTTCCGCAAAAGCCTTATTCATAAAAAATCCTTAATTGAGGTTTGATCGGTCTGTTACTTAGCAGACTGATTAAGCTTGTTAGACGGTTGTCAAGAAGTATGATTCATAAACGCTTGCTAGCAGTCTGCTAGTTGTTGAGCCTGCTGATAGACGGATTAGACGCGTTATGTTGGCACCTTGACAAATCAAAGACAAAAAATGGCCTAATCGATAATTTAAAAAAAAAAAAATTACAGCAGTGACAGCAAATTAGCATAGGAAAAAAAAAGCGAGAAGTTTGTTTTCCCGCCATTTCTGATCCGCATTTTTATGTTGTGGCAAAAAGCCACAATTATGTTAATCATCCTAATTTTTTTTCATATTTATTGTTAATTTATTGTTGCTAATTTAGAGGATTTTTGAATACAAATTCCTGAAAATAAATTTCCTGTTTTTTTAAAAATCTTTGCGTAGCCCTGCTTCACTATAAATACCTTCGGTATGGTTTTTGCTCTTGTCAAAGTCAGCTGTTCAAACTTGTGGCGGCCATTTTGTGACTTAGCAGGGAGATAAAGGAGGGTCTACGGTCTCTAACTTTAGCAGAGCCTTGATCGACTGATTAGCGCTAACAGACGTTATGAATCATGTTTTTTAGCATCGGCCTTCAAGGAGCCTTCAAGGAGGCTCTAACTTTTTATGAATAAGGCTGTTAGAAATTAAGAAGTAATTAAGTGAATGTATGAATATGTTTGTGTATAGGTTAGGCGTAGGTTTCTTCTTTAAAACAAATGGTAGGTATGATGTAGGTATATCAATGATCAGGCCTCACTTTTAATTAAAAAATATATATATTTAAGGACATTCAATATTTACAAATTATTACTAAAAATTCATAGACTGAGTCACCAACTAAGAAGTTTTGCGTAGTTAAGATAACACGTTGCACCTATAGTTAAACCTAATATAATGTACAGGTTATTGAGACTAAATAAAAAAAATGTTTACGAAATATACATACATACATGCATACATACATATTACATACATACGCTTGAAAAACATAACCCTCCTTTGGACAGTCGGGTAAAAAGTTAACATTTCAGGAAAATGGGTAGAAAATTTTTTTTCGTCTCCCGTTATACCTAAGTAAATCAGCTGATTGGACATTTTGAATGGAAGACAAAACATTTTTAATTTTAAGACACATTCACCCCTTAATTAAATAGTGTCGGGTAACAATTTATAAACCTTCAGTGTATAATATCACAAAGACACATTAAATAATATAGAACTAGGTTATGTATATATAATAATTCGTTAGATTACTTAAATAAAATAATTTATTAAAATTTATAATCATTTAATGATGATAACAATAAATTCAATTTATTAAAATCTCCACCACGGGGAATTTGAATGATTGTCTCGCGGCAACGACTAGATACGCGTTAAAAACAAAGGTTCGTGAATGCGGCAACTCAATTTGTAGTTGCGTAAAATTGTAAGATATTTACAAGGGTATGTGATCCCAGTGTCCTTATTGCTTGTAGTATTATGTGTTACACAGTCTCACTGCGAATTATTGGCATAAATTATTCTGTAGTTCAAAATGTAACCTTCGGAAATACGCAAATTAAGAAGTAATTAAGTGAATGTATGAATATGTTTGTGTATAGGTTAGGCGTAGGTTTTTCTTTGCAAATGGTAGGTATGATGTAGGTATATCAATGATCAGGCCTCACTTTTAATTAAAAAATATATATATTTAAGGACATTCAATATTTACAAATTATTACTAAAAATTCATAGACTGAGTCACCAACTAAGAAGTTTTGCGTAGTTAAGATAACACGTTGCACCTATAGTTAAACCTAATATAATGTACAGGTTAATTGAGACTAAATAAAAAAAAATGTTTACGAAATATACATACATACATGCATACATACATACTTACATACATACGCTTGAAAAACATAACCCTCCTTTGGACAGTCGGGTAAAAAGTTAACATTTCAGGAAAATGGGTAGAAAATTTTTTTTCGTCTCCCGTTATACCTAAGTAAATCAGCTGATTGGACTTTTTGAATGGGAAGACAAAAAACATTTTTAATTTTAAGACACATTCACCCCTTAATTAAATAGTGTCGGGTAACAATTTATACACCTTCAGTGTATATATATCACAAAGACACATTAAATAATATAGAACTAGGTTATGTATATATAATAATTACGTTAGATACTTAAATAAAATAAGTTATTAAAATTTATAATCATTTAATGATGATAACAATAAAATTCAATTTATTAAAATCTCCACCACGGGGAATTTGATTCTTGTGTACGCGGCAACACAGAATGGCGTTTAGGGTTCATGTTATTTTATTTTGTAATTTCGAAATTATACGATATTTACTGATGGTATGTGATCCCAGTGTCCTTATTTCTTGTAGTATTATTTTTACACAGTCTCACTGCGAAAACTGGCATTTTACTTCGGTTTATGACCAAAATTTAACAAAAATTCGGTGCACGCACCTTACGCACAGTTTGCAACGCGATTGACTCGCCTCGGGCTCGGGTACGCCGAATTCGGCGTACTATTTGTTGCCGCATTTGACAAGTACGCCGGCGGTATCTAGTCGAGCGAGCGCGCGAGACTAATCATTCATCTAAGACTAAAAGGATTTATTGCCAAGAAACTTTACAAAAAGGCGGCTAACTACAAACACTGCCTTTTAAAGAATTACGATTATGCAATTGAAATGCCTTTTAATTTTCAATTATTAATTGTTAGTAATAATTCACTAAAAGGCAGCTTCGGGACTTTAGCTGCCTTTTATGAATTATTATAGATTTTAAATAAAATCTCATAATGCATACCACAACTATTTCTTGATACAATTTAAATAAATAGGTAAAAATATAATAAATAACAATGAAATAAGATAGAACAGGCCCATTTTTACTACTTAAAATCGCCATTGCGTCACATTTCTTACATAGCCTGATTAAAGTAAAAAAAAACAATTGAAGGCTGCTTTCGCCTTTTTCTCAAAAGTAAGTGTTGTCACAAGACTGCCTTTTTAATAATGAGGGCAGTATGTCAACGTCGTACAGCCGTAATGATGGACAATTGAGATTCCATAAATTACGTAAAATACCCCGGTCCGTCCATTAAGTGTACGTAATTACTACCTATTAAAAAAAATGTTCACGAGGAACTTTTAGACAATAAAAGGGATGCTACACGGTTGCCAACAAGCCTCCGACGGCGAGGCGCGGTGCGGGGCGGGGCGCGGCGCAGACTGTGAGCGGTAGCGGTTGCTTGCTAGGCGGCATTTGTGGCGGCATTATCAAAAATAAACGCTTTAGGGTCTAGTCGATAAAGCAGTTTGTCGTGCTTGTTCCCTCACTCTAAACAGATGGCGCTGTGCCAACGAACTTCAGAGCAATCCGCCTAATGGAATTATGGAACTCAAAGTGATAGTGCGACGGTCTCTGCTAACAACATTGAAAAAGAGGAAAAAGAGTGTGACAAGATTTTGCACCAGAAAGTAACCACATAAGTAATATAAGAACCAGTTATCTTTATTCTGTGTTTAATTTATCAGAAATTGGCTTACTTTTGTAATTATACGTAGGTACCTACCATCATTTATCACAATACAATTTCGTTAAGTTGGAAAGTCCCTTTACTATGTACAAGGCAAGTCCGTCATATGCCGCCATATGACTTCCCTTGAATCAGAAGTTACTAACTGTTTTTACGATTTCAATATTATTACGATTTTATAAGGCATTTTGATCTCGAAACAAGTACGGAAATGTGTTATAAATATAAATAAAAAAAAAAAACCTATTAAGTAAATTTATAAATAAATAATCAAATATTTATTTGATTATTTATTTATAAATTTTAGTTAGCCCCAAACTAAATCGAAAAATCGTTTTAGCAAACCCCTAATGGTTTTAAAAGACCTATCCAACAATACCCCACACCATAGGGTTGGATGAGAAAAAAAATCACCCCCACTTTACGTCTATGGGAGGTATGAATGAGGTACCCTAAAAATTTTTTTGTTTTTTTTATTGTACCATTTTGTCGGCATAGTTTACATAATTATATATCCGTGCAAAATTAAAGCTTGCACTAAATTAAAAAAAAAAAAACATTTTAAAATTTCAATTGATCTTTTATTTGGGAAACCCTAAAAATAAGTAAGTACGTATAATATATTTTTTTGCCAAAAAAGGTGTACCACCCCATTTACGTAACATATTTGGACTTGCCCGACTTGCCTTTGAATAAGAAAAATTGTGTTTATTCCGAATCTAAACCTTATGTTAACAGGTTTAAAGTACACTTTTCATTGTCTTGTTTAATTTTTTTCAATGATTCGAATACAAACATATTAAGCATCCATAGTTTAGGTATATTTTATACCTGGGCTGCTATTTACTCTTAATGTACTAATAATAATTCTCGAGCAAACTTAGCCGTTCTAGTTTTTCTTGAAATTTTGATATACTTACTACCATCCTGAATTTTTTCAAATTTTTCCACCCACCGGTTAAGATTTTAGAGGGGGGGGGACGCTCGATTTTAATGAAAATTGCACTTTAAAGTTGAATATTTCGCAAAGATATCACTAAATCGAAAAATCGTTTTAGCAAACCCCTAATGGTTTTAAAAGACCTATCCAACAATACCCCACACCATAGGGTTGGATGAGAAAAAAAATCACCCCCACTTTCTATGGGACTTTGTCTATGGGAGGTATGAATGAGGTACGCTAAAAAATTTTATTTTTATTTTTTTATTGTACCATTTTGTCGGCATAGTTTACATAATTATATATCCGTGCAAAATTAAAGCTTTCTAGCATTGATAGTCCCTGAGCAAAGCCGCGGACGGACAGACAGACAGACAGACATGGTGAAACTATAAGGGTTCTGTTATTGCCATTTTGGCACCGGAACCCCTAATAAAAATGGTCAAAAATACCTTGGTTATCACCCCCTTAAAGCTTTGCACCTTGTATCAAACACCCTGTATATATTCTATGTATGTATCGAAAACTATGAACAGTGACGTAGCTAGGTAACCAGACTAAACTAGGGCCCCAAGTACTATTCAATGGAAAAAATCAATCGTGTAAACAAAGCAATTTTTCACGATTACTCTGTAGTTACTTACATTTGAACGCCAATCCCGATCATATTCACATCTCAATGAACCCACCACTGTTTTAAACAATCATTTTATCATTAAACTAGCTTTTGCCCGCAGCTTCGCTCGCGTTAAATTTGGTGTAACATACATTTACTTTCTGCGATCCTTTTTTCGTGTTTTGATTAATTTTCGGAGGATTACATGGAAATACAAATACGGACAGATTTTCCTTTAGACAGATGGTGCAAATTTTGTAATACAAAAATCAACCTACATACGTAAAAATTAATTATGATTCTTACCAGCTTTGAAACCCTGCTTCGCTGATTCAGGGTTGAAATTTTAGAAAACGTTAAAGTACTACGCGTTTCTTTTGCCCGCGACTTCATACACCATATAGGATTATATCCCGAGAAATTGTAAAGTAGTGCACCCTAGTGCACCTCTGCATTACTTTAGGTCCATCTATGCCAAATTTCACACCGTAGCATGCTGAACGGTTGTGTTGCTCTGAAAATGAGCTCTCGTTGAGTTCGAAACGCGTCAGTGTAAAGTGGTGGTGGTGATAGATGGATTTGTGTGATTTGTGTGTTCTTACAGTGTGGAGGTGGAGGAACTGCATGAACACACATTGCATGGGCACAAAAGTAGCTATCATGAAGGTCGCGGGTGGGCAAAGTAATTGTGTCAGCTCGTTGAACGTACATGTAAAATTTCGTATCTATGCTATCAGCCCTTGAGGAGTTCCGTCATCAGCAGACGACCCTGGCTGCAGCATCAGGCGGTGTATATAATATAAACGCAATTTAACAATCATGTAAAATCTTTTGCGTGTGCCTTTTGAGGAGTTCCCTTCTATGGGGACGATCCTCGCCAGGATGAACAGGATGTCACTGCTAAATAATTGTTACCAGATTTACATCAGTTTGCCAAATCTCCAGTCCCCAGTTTTATTGGATTAGCTTATGCGTTTTCTGCTTCAGTTGGTATATAAAATTCTCTTTATTCGTTTTATCCCGTGGGATATTCGGAAAATCTTTGAAACAGTTTTTACCTATTAGTATTACCTACTTGCATGCCAAATTTGAAGTTTCTAATAATTATAGTTACGCAAATAGGGCCATTTTGAAGTGAAAATATAAATCCTATTTTATTTCCTAACCCGTGGGAATTTTGATAAATCCTGAAAATTGTTTTTAGCTGTTAGTATTAGGTACCTACTTTTTCGCCAAATTTGAAGTCCGTAATAATTATAGTTACGGAAATAGGGTCATTATTTAAAAGTGAAAATACAAATCCCATTTATTCACTATCCCGTGGGAATTTCGTAAAATCTTGAAAAGTGTTTTTAGCTGTTAGTACCTATTACCTACTTGCATGCCAAATTTGAAGTTTCTAATAATTATAGTTACGGAAATAGGGCCATTTCAAAGTGAAAATATAAATCCCATTTATTCCCTATCCCGTGGGAATTTGGAAAAATCCTTTCTTAGCGGATGCCTACGTCATAACATCTACCTGCATGCCAAATTTCAGCCCGATCCGTCCAGTGGTTTGGGCTGTGCGTTGATAGATCACTATGTCAGTCAGTCACCTTTGAGTTTTATATATATAGATTGATATGATAATTTTTTCCTCACCGAAGTCGGTCTAGCCTCTGGAAATTTAGTGCTGTACCTACAAAACTAATTATTTGACTGAACCAACCTTACTTACCGATAATTATGGCTGGCTCTGCAAATTGGGAAATTTTATTGGTTCAGGTCGTAGAGCGTATTCATAAGCATACCTATTAATTTATTCGTACATATGAATTATTTGTGTTAAGTTACACTATTTAATGAAGGTTTATAAAGGTTTCTAATCCTATCCTACTATCCTACTTCCTACTATATCCTACTATTCGTACTAATCCTACTAATATTATAAATGTGAAAGTTTGTGAGTGAGTGAGTGAGTATGTTTGTTACTTCTTCACGCTGAAAAGGCTGGACGGATTTAGATGAAATTTAGCAAATATAGTATATATAGTATAATAATAGTATATAACCTGGATTAAAACATAGGATACTTTTTATCCCGATATTCCCACGAGATAGGGATAAAATTTCGAACTAATAACCGCTGGGCTTAGAGTCATGAAATTTGACCATGATTGTTTTTAATGTAATGTCAATGAAAACAACGATTTAATTTTCGGGAATTCCCACGGGAATTTTTAAAAATCTCGGTATTTCAGCTGCTGGACCTAATGATTTACGTGTGCAAAGCCGCGGGTAAACACTATTTGGACGATAAAATAGTATTATAGTACAAATTATGTAGATTTATATTTTATTATTGCAAATAAATCTAAATTAATCCATATTTTAACTGACCCTTTCAATTCTAGAATACTCCATCATAAACCTTGGGGAAAATATACGTCAAAATATATAAGTGGATACATTTTTCACCATTTTAAAAATTCTACCCTTAAAGGGGTATAAAGGGGAGTGCAAGTTTGTATGGAAAAAACGTTAGGTATAAATATTTGAAGATAGGTATAATTCTAAAACTTCGTGAAAATGCTTCCTGAATATGGGTTCCTGGGCAATGAATGTCTGTATTTTGAGACAGTTTTGTCTTTCAGAAACCTTTGTCGTCCCTTTTTTCCGAACAAAACGGGGACTATGCAACACTGTGGCATGCTCGATATTTTTATGGTACGGTTTTAAGGTGTATTAAATATGATTTTAATCTAAACTATGTTTTCACGCCCGTAATAACAGACTTTGAAAGCCATACTTAAAAACCTCACGCAATACAGTGCGCCATCTAGTGAGACAAAAAACGATAGCCCTCATTGGCACAATCTTCAATGCACAGTCGTATTAACTTACAAGTTGCCTCTCTTTCTTTCTATCGTGTATCTCTGCTCTTATCTCTTCTAACTACGTTAGGGTAGGGCAAATGTTGATCGAATACGTGGCGTGGCTGTATGGCCATCAATTCTTGCGTTTTCCCAGAGGTGACAGATAAAGAAAAAAAAACCTATTGCCTGCCATTGTGCCAGCCAAAGCCAATTGAGAAAAAAAAATCAATATTTTCTTTCGTTTCCTTTTAAACATAACATAACATAACCTCAATAAGAAAGCAAAACGAAAAATAACTGCATTACAGTATTTATTTTTTAAAAGTTCTAGAAGTGGTTCAAATATGGGCAGTTTATTAAAACGAACTTTTAGATTAGCACAACTTGTTAGAATACGATCAGTGGCCACAAAAACTACCACTTCTGATGCAGACGCTCTATCCTATTGTACAAATATTGTGAGGTATCTTAACTTCTATAGTGGAACAACTATACATTTGTAAATTATTTTATACGAAACATCTTCTGGTACTTAAATTTTTATTTTACAGATAGACTGCACGATTATGAAAACTTTTTGGCTACGCTATTGATGACAAAAGCTATTCGTTCACCAACGCTGGTAGTACGAGCGTTTAATGTAGAAATCGCCAGAGTACAAGACCAGACAACTGATCCTCAGACTGCCTTATTTCGGCTGCAATTCTGGCAAGATACTTTAAGTGCCATTTTTAAGAAAGACCAAACTTTACGCAATGTACCAGCTAACCCTGTTGCCCAGGAATTGTTTAAGGTCGCAAAAATTAAGTTAATAATAATTATTTTGTTTTAAATATTGTGTTTGTTGATTTTAATATGTTAGTCTGTACTGTAAGGTATTTATTGTACGGGCCGTATTGCCCGAAATGTGGTTTTATTATTAGGGCCAATCAACTTTTTTACCGACACTAATCTGTCCGCGACATTTTTCAAACAATTGCAGATTTTTGAAAGTAAACATGTTTTTTCTGTAATTTAATAAATGGTGTACATGAATAAGTTTAAGCTATTAAACCGTGAAATATCTTGTGGGAAGTACATTTTTTTGGTAACGCTAGAGACAATTTTGGTAACACAGGAGACGCCCAGTGTCGGTAAAATAGTTGATTGGCCTATTAACTAGTATTTACCCGCGGCTTCGCACACGTAACTCATTAGGTCCAGTAGCTGAAATGAAAATCTGGATTTTTAAAAATTCCCATGAGAATTCCCGAAAGTTAAATTGTTGTTTTCATTGAAGTTACATTAAAAACAATCATGGTCAAATTTCATGACTCTTAAGCCCAGCGGTTGTTGTTTCGAGATTTTATCCCTATCCTGTGGGAATATCGGATTAAAAAGTAGGCTATGTGTTATTCCAGACGTCCAGCTACCAAACCAACCAAATTTCATGACTTAAGCCCAGCGATTGTTATTTAGAGATTTTATCCCTATCCTGTGGAAATATCGGGATAAAGAGTATCATATGTTTTAATCCAGGTTATAAACTTTCATTTCATTTCATCCAAATCTGTTCAGCCATTTCAACGTGAAGAAGTAATAAACATACTCACTCACTCACATACTTTCACATTTATAATATTAGTAGGATATAAAGAAATTGTGAACTGACTTGATAGTGATATGACGACCAGATGGCCTAGTGGTTAGAGAACCTGACTACGAAGCTTGAGGTCCCGGGTTCCATTCCCGTGTCGGGGCAGATATTTGTATGAAAAATACGAATGTTTGTTCTCGGGTCTTGGGTGTTTACTATGTATTTAAGTATGTATTTATCTATATAATTATATTTATCCGTTGCTTAGTACCCATAACACAAGCTTTGCTAAGCTTACTTTGGGACTAGGTCAATTGGTGTGAATTGTCCCGTAATATTTATTTATTTATTTATATTTATATGATAATCTAGTTAACCATTATTAATTTCAGATTTGTAGCTGTTACAAGATACCTAAACGAAATTTGGAAAGACTCATAACTTCCAGACACAATTTAATAAAGTCGAAGTATTTTAAAAGCATTGAAGACATTGAAAAATATGCTGAGGATTCCGTATCTGCTATTTACTATTCAATATTAAGCGTCGCTAGTGTGGCTAATGTGCACGCCGATCATGCAGCTTCCCATTTGGGGAAAGCACAAGGGATTGCTAACATTTTAAGGTATCTGTTGAGTTTGATGTAATAGATAAACACAATGGCAGTTGTGCATGATTTGAGCATTTGACAAGAAATGATTTGAGTGCTTATAGTAAAAGTTATTAGGCAAACTTCTCTGATCAACATAATTTCTCATTCATATAAGATATACCTTTCACCGCCTAACTTTGCTTAAAAGTTCATTGTTAGACTAGTACCACAAAAACTATATAGGTATAATTCCAATAATTGAATAAACACTATACCGTTAAGCGTTTCGAACACAATCCAGGAGTAACGTAAAGACGTCGCATAAAAAATGTAGCTCTAAAATGCGTCAAAACTGAGTATTAAGTAATGAACTTTTAGGCAGATTTATATGGCGCGTGGTATAACAGCAGTTGGCAGACCTCCCACTATTTGTAGTAGTTGTCTGGCCATCTGGACAGACAACATTGTGAGAGTTGCAGGCAACCAGTGGATGCAAGTAGGGAGTTGTCATTCATTGTGGCACTCTAAGTTGAGGCCTTTGTGCAGCAGTGGTTGTCTTTCGGCTGATGATGATGATGAACAATTCAAATTGCCATAAAGATAAATGTAATTTTATTAGCCGTTGCATTATACACTTCATCACATCACTTTTGAATGTAGTACATATGTGTGCCACTGGACTGGCTGGGAACAAAGCCTTAAAGTTTGTAGTGTCTTAGGCATATAAGGAATTAAATCACATATTTCATGGATGCAACGTTAACCCTGGTCTGATTTGTTCATGAATCAATGAACAAGTATTCTTGCATGGTGACAGGGAACCTGTGTTACCTATATACCTATACTTTGTTTACAGATCTGTCCAAGTAGCAAGTCGTCACAAAATGGTTTACCTCCCTATGGACTTGTTAATGAAACATCAAGTTAGCCAAGAGTCTGTTTTAAGAGGTGTGGATAGTGAAAACATCAGAAATGTTACTTTTGAAATTGCAACTACTGCAAACAATCATTTGCGAAAGGTATCTTAAGTTGCTGTTTGTTTTTACAAGCTTTAGCTTCACCTTGTATAATATTTATTTCATTGTTTTTCACAATTTTGATACACTTCCAGTGGTTGGATTAACTTGAAATTTGATTTACATGTGAAGGGTATATGACAATGGATTTATACAAAAATGAAATTTTTAACAAAAACTTAAATAAATACAATTCATTTTGTGTCCTATCTTCTATTGATAAAATATTTTCATTTCAGGCAAGAAGTATAACTGTGCCAAAGATAGCAAATCAAATATTTCTACCTGCTATTGCAGTCCAATCTTATTTAGACAAGTTACAAAAATGCAATTTTGATGTGTTCCATCAGTCACTTGCCAGAGGAAATGCTACTCTTCCTTTTAGTTTCTATTTTAAGAGGCTAATGAACAAATATTGAATTTCCTTAGTTCGCATTCTCATGTAGAAAGCTTTTATTTATGAATAAATGATTTCCACTATGAACTTTATTTCATTGTAGTTGTCTTAGAAAATTTTTGCAGGTGGTAGGACCTTGTGCAAGGTCCGCCCGGATTGCTACCAGCATCTTGCTTGCTAATCCTGCTGTTTCAAACAGCAGTGCTTGCACTGTTGTGTTTCGGCGTGGAGAGTAAGACAGCCAGTGAAATTACTGGCACTTGAGGTATCCAATCTTAGGCCTCTAGGTTGGCAACGCATCTGCAATCCCCCTGGTGTTGCAGGTGTCTATGGGTGGTGGTGCCACTTGCTAGTTTGCCATCCAGTGAAATAAATAAAAAAAAAAATTGATAATAATTTTGTGCTTGTGGGGTAAGAAATAAGAAAACTTTTTTAAATAAATTTCTTTATACAAATAATTGCACTGTTTACGCTCAAGCCTTTTTTTATCATGCAAATAAATACTTACAACAGTTAAGAGATTCAAGCAACACATTTGGCAACCAGAGTACCTAAAAGTACCTTATAAATCTTATAATTTATGTAGCTACAAATCAAATAACACTAGCAAACAACTTATACAACTAGGAATGTGTTATATTCACAACTTCAAATTCACCAATCAAAAATATTGCATGTCTATTCACCATAACTTTCAAGTTGACTTATAGTCCTAACTCAACATCAAAATACACATTCTTGCTCACCACTTCTTGAGGAGGAATGTGAAAAGTTTCTCCAATTTTCAATGGAATGTCAGTCAGTTATATTCACTTCATTACACTGCTCTATTAATTTTCATGGTAATTACAACTTTGGTAGAGATATGGTCATTATCTTTGGTGTAATCAATTCCATAGTGATAATTATAATTATACAACTGTTCAATGACCCTATCACACTATTCTATTGCCAAAACTACATATTTAATTTTAAAAGACTACAATAAATAAGTATCCTACTCAAACAATAATATAATCTGCCGCTAATAATATCATAAATAGGGTTATTTCATAAATTATCTTGCTTTCATTGAGAATTATTTTTCAGTTTATATGAGCAAACATATAAGTAATAAACCCTGTAAAGTACTTGCTAGCAAACTGTAAATTTAGCAAAAGGTGGACAGTTAATAAGAATCATCTAGGATTTGACTTTAATTATATAAAAAATTGCAATTACGGCTGGCTTGTTGATGCAGCCATATTAATAAAATTCATGGACTTTTGTTCCTTCACCACTAAAGCAGCAAAGTAACAAGATAAAGGATTATTTTTGGTTTGGAAGGAGGACCTGTGTGGTGGGTGACACTATTTACCAGCCCAGATAATACCGACATGGAAATACCATAAATAGTGTGTACATGAAAAATCAAGTCTGTATTATCCGGGCTGGTAAATATTGTCACCCTGTGTGGTTAATACAATTATAATATTTATTTCATGCCTAGGGCTCTTGATTAACTGTCAAAAGTGTCCATTAATTAATAATAGGTGCAGTCAAGTGCAAAGATATTGACAGGGCCAAAGTTGGAAAAATATGTCACAACTTAATGTACTTATCATTAAGGTTGTGTATACATATTTTTGTAACTTTGCCTGTGTCAATATCTTGGCACTTCACTGTACCAAAAAATATTTCTCTATGTAGGAACTAAATATCATGCAATAAATTATTTAAAATCATGGAATGTTTTAAGTGATTATAATAGAGAACAGTCTGCTATTCAAACACAGCCAATTAGGAAATTATAGTATATTATCTACTGGAATGTAAAAAGTTAAAAAAGCTAATCATTTTGACAGTAGACACTTACCCTTACATCTAGAAAAAAATAAGCTTATTATAAGTACTATAGTTCAATCACAGTGAACTTGCTCAGTGAAAAGCTACCTTTAAATACATATGATGTGCTTCAGCTGTTATTCAGAGGGTGTCAGGTCTTTCTCGGGTTCTCCCTCAAACAGAATTTGTTGAAGCAGGTCATGTATAGGTTCAAAAGCCTTACGGCAAGCTGCATTTGTAGGAGTGAGATAATCATACATATCATGGTGGCTAATTGTACCATCATTTTGAATTAATCCTTTATCTATAGGTACCATTTCTACTCTATTCATATTGGTGACTTTTTCACGTAACAGTTCATTGATCTTAGCATTTTTTACCCTTAGAGTGTTAGGATGTTGACCACGAGGAAGTAAACTCTGAAACAATAAAAAGTCTTTACTTAACCTTGACACTTTCACCAGTACAAGGTATTAATATTTTTTACTCTTTATTTCAATCTAGCTTAAATTTATGATCATCATATTTACCTATTAAACTTATGTATTAAAGTATGATTACATACAAATGATCTTAATGACTTTCTTAAGTTTTCATTACAATTATGTTCATCAACTTGGTGAAAATATGATGGAAATAGAGAATTGAAAGTAGGTGCCTACTTTATAGTTTTTGAATGAAAATTTTATCATGTAGATTTATAAAATAATCTTTTGCAGCATCAAGATTTTGACACCATTGCTCTAAATAGGTATTTGAAAATCTCAAATTGTATTTTAATGCATTCCTAGGTAACAGACAGTAAGTGTTTTTTTTTTGTTATGGCAGTTTAGAGACATTGGTTAGTATACTTACAGGTAATACTATATAAGCACTTGGGTGTTTTTCTCTGATAGACCTGATAATTTCTAAGATACCTTCACAGACTTGTTCTGGTGTGTTTTCTACATTGTTTGTTCCAACATGCACAACTATGACCTGCAAAGACATTGTTATTATAAGTTAACAATTTCCACTAAATAAAATATGTTGAATAGTTTTTGATAATTACTTTGGCATCTACATGGTCGAGTTCTCCATTTTTGATGCGCCAAAGGACGTTCTGGGTTTGATCATTGTGGATACTAAAGTTAAGGCAATGAAGAGGCGCGAACCACTGGTTCCACACGTCAGTATGTTCCAATGCTTGTAATATTGAGTCTCCGATGAAAATCACATCACCATCTTTGCCTTTGGCATCAGATAAGAACCTATTATGCTGCAACAAACAAACAAAATAATATTAACGCACGTAACTGTAAACTATTAGACACGAGAGATAATTTAATTTGTCTAAGAGTCCATTAAAATTTGAAAACGTTGAATGGTCTTGACATGCTATAAATTGATCAGACGCTGCTTCTCTTGAACATGTATAGACGTAGCCAAATAACTTCAGACTTACAATGCTATTCCATCTTCCATCACCATCGGTGTCTTGCTGAGGAGCAGGTATAGAACAAGGATTCATTTTCGTCAAGTTAACAACTGGCTAAATTACTAAACAACCTTTTGATATGCTATAAGCCAATTTATATTGCCTGAAATACAAACTTGTTGAGATATGCGAAATAAAATGAGCGAAACCAACCAAACCAGCCGAAAACGACAGCGAAAAATGGCGACCACAGATTAAGCAAATGCGAACAAAAATTTATAAAATAAGCATTCAAGAAGCTTATAAACACACTAGATATAAGTCGAACATTGGTATGAATGAAGTAAGAAAAGTTACCTTATTACATCAACATAACATCACACTTATATTGTATCTCTTTCTTTAGGGTCAGCTAGTTAATTGTTTACAGTTCATTAATAAACAAGTATCTTGTAATTTGATATTTTTTTTAAAAAATGGAGGCTTCTTAAATATAATCATAATGCCAAAAGACAAAAAAAGATAAGCATTCAATCAAAGGCTCATACGTAGTATCTCTTATTAGTCTGTGCAAAGGCTTTCCATTCATGATCTCAAATGTCACATGTAAAGTGTCTGCCACACAGTTATAATGGTGAAATGAAAATAATAGCTAGATAGAGAACAGAGATTCTGATCTTTACGCAATGACGGGAGGGAAAGGCAGAGTGACTGCCTGCAGGGCTACTACGAAACTCGAAACTTGAAGTTCGTGTCGTGCGGTCCCTCTCGCTCTCGTATTAAATAGTACAAGTGTCAAAGGAACTGCACGACACGAACTTCGAGTTTCGTAGTAGCTCTGCTGATTGTAACTGACAGTGACAGATTCTGTCTGAAAGGACTGACGATGATGAAGATTCTCAATTTTCTATTTGCTTTCACTATTTTTTAGATAACAAATCGTTCATCCACCACCATTCTTCATATTTCGTTTTATAGATTTTTTTTACCGTACAACGGCAAAACCTACTAGACACTGGCAAAATTGTCCTCCAATAGACAGAACCATATTTTTCTAAAAAACCAACTATTTTTCGCCGCTCGCTCATCAACAAAAAAGTGAATATGAGTTTATTTTGACTCACCTTTCGGTATAAAAAGACATTTCGATTTAATGTAGGTATTTATTAATTTTAGAAATCGAATGATTCAGGCATTATTGCATGCATGCATACATTGCTCTAATTAAAACAATAGTAAAATTGCTTGCGTTACATAGAGAGACCAAAGGAGCGACCGATTATATTACTCATAAAGACATGGAACAATCAGTTTCTTTACAAGACGTTGAAGGGAGACATCGTAAAGAAAAGAAGGAGTTACAGGCACAAATTCAAGGTTTAAAGAAAGCAGCTAAAAACGACAAGACTAAGAAGAAAGAAGTTACCGCCGAAATTGCTAGGTTAGAATCGGAGCTTGAATTTCGCCACACAGAAGAACTTAAGGCTGTAGAAAAAGAACAGGCTGAATTTGATGATGCTGATGACGTGGCTGATGGTGCCGATGATGACGTTCCTATATTAAAAGTGAGTAAAGCACAAAAACGAAGAGATAAAAAATCTCAACAAGAAAAGGAAAGAGCTAACCAAATAAAATTACAAGAGAAAGAAAATCTTCATGGACCTCGAAATTTAGAAATGCAATCTATAAATGCCAAATTAAAGCAGAAATACTTGAAGATTTTTCCTATATCTTCTGATGGTGATTGTTTGTATCAGGCTGTAGCTCATCAGTTGCTTGTCACAAGGTCTAAAACAGTAAGTGTTGAAGAACTGCGAAAAGAAGTTGCAGAGTATATGAAACAAAACAGAGATGACTTCCTTCCATTCATGAGTAATCCTGACACATTTGAGATGCTCACTGAAAGCGAGTTTAATGATTATTGCAACAAGATTGTGAATACTAAAGTGTGGGGTGGCCAACTTGAAATAAGAGCCTTGTCAAACTATTTGAAGTGCCCTATAAATGTTATCCAGGCCACTGGACCAGAGTCTATAGAGCAGGGTGCTGAGTTTGAAGGGCCTCCTTTGATAATCACGTACCATAGACATATGTACAAGTTAGGGGAACACTACAACTCAACTCAACCACTGGATGATAGTGGCGAAGGAGATAGATAGGGTGTTGAATTGTATTATTATTAAATTTTGTTTTTAGAAAGCTTATTGTGCTATCAGTTAATTTTTATTGTGTTATGTACTAGAGCTACTATGTAAATACTTTAACATCTTCCTATGAGACTCTTAAGGACTTGGAGTGTATATAATATAATCATAGTATATTAAAATAATTGTTAAATTAATAAGTGGTGAGAAACATTTTTTTTTTCCCTTCCGATATTTTAACAAGGCTTTAGCACACCAAATGTGACTATGTCAGCCTCATGGGGAGCCTCAGATATATACACCACACTACAGACATATATTACACTCTCCCTTGCACTGAAACCACGTCTCTGGATGCAAAGGCCCGTCCAATGAATCTGTAATTTGCATTGCTTCCTCTGAAAGCGGTAGACTGAGAATTACATTTACACCTCCATTGAACAAGCTCATACCATCCAAATACCTGACTCTGATCTCCTTATTCTGATCGCATTCCACAAGAAAGTGAATAAGGTCTTCAGTCTTATTACATCCCATACATAAAGGTGATTGCACAACTCTCATCAAATGCAAAAAACTATTAAGTGGAATGTGACCAGATCGAACACGTTGTGCTGACACAAGAAGGCCCCTGGAAAGGCTGGCACAATCAAACCAGGGAACTTTAAATACCTTATTCTGCATGGTACCATACCAAATGCCCTTTGTCAACGATGCTGTACTAAAAAGTTCCTGCCATTTGGAAAAGCACTCCCCCTTAGCCAATTGCACTAATTCAGTACCATATGGCTTAGAGACACCATCAATCCCCCCTGTGACAGTCAGGCTAGCCAATCTATCTGCCTGCTCATTACCAGCTACCCCCACATGAGATGTTGCAAAACAATTTGGGTGAATAAAAATCTTCAATCATTTTTGTTAATAATTTATTAAAAACCGAATCAAAGATACTTCAAATAATATCAAAAACACTGGAGGAAGCTAATAAATACTTTTTGCTTTTAAGATTATGCTCCATTTTGAGCAGAGGGCTGTGCTTGACTTTCATCTTCTGTATTATGTTTGTTGGGGTCATCAGGCTTCATTGCAGGGAATAACAGCACCTCCTGTGGAGTACAAAATTAGTTTTTTACACAATTATCACTAAAATTAAAGTACTTATAAGTTTATTATGTGGGAAGAAAAATCTTTGCATTCTAGTTTTGTTTGTCCCAAATAATACAAATTTACATCAATCAGCCAAAATTTTCAAAAAGATATTATGAAAGCAACAAGACTTTGATCTTGTCAATTAAAATGGAGCAAAAAATTTCTCACCTTAATATTGTTAGAATTGGTCAGGAACATAGTGAGTCGGTCGACTCCCAAGCCCCATCCACCAGTAGGGGGCAAGCCATATTCTAATGCAGTGCAGTATGCCTCATCAGTAGGAGGAGCTTCATCATCCCCGGCTGCACGGTCCTTGGCCTGCTGCTCAAATCGCTCCCTCTGAGTGGCGGGGTCATTCAATTCAGTGTAAGCATTGCATATTTCCTTCTTCATGACAAACAGTTCAAACCTGAAAGCAAAGAAAAAATAAATAGTTTAATTTTAGAACATAATATATATAATCTTAAAAACCATGGGATTTTTTCAAACTACCTACATTTAGTCTTATCACCATACAATCCACACTAATATTATAAATACGTGTGTGTGTTCGTATGTTTGTCCGTCTTTCACGTCGAAACGGAACAACGGATCGACGTAATTTTTGGCATAGAGATATGTAGTTTATGGACCAGAGAGTGACATAGGCTACTTTTTATCCCGGAAAAATGCACAGTTCCCGAGGGAGCAGCCCGCGATAACCGAATTCCACGCGAGCGAAACCGCGGGCAAAACTAGTAAACTAAATAATAGTACTCGGCGACCGAGCTTTGCTCGGGCTAAAACTCGATAACAAACGTTTTCCCAGAGATAAGACCAAGCTAGATTTATTTTTCATCATCGAAAACCCCTCCCTACATACCATTTTTTATCGAAATCGTTGAAGCTGTTTCCGAGATCATCGAAATATGTATATACAGGAGTTGCTCATTTAAAGGTAGATAATTAAGACAGAAACCTATTGTATTGTACGGATAAATCAGGCTTTAATAACAGTAGCAATAATTTGTGATAGAGTTTTATTATTAACTTTTGAACTCCACGGTCGGCCACACGACAAAAAAAAACGGAAATTCGCTCCATAGGCGCCACGTAATGCCGACATGGCGCCTATGGAACGATTTTCAGCTGTCGCGTTTTGTCGACCGTGGCGCTCAAAAGATTAAATAGATAAAACTCCAAAATATTACCTTTCTGTGAGACCAGGAATATCTCTATGGTATTTAGAGAGAGGACTCATTATTTGTGGATGGTCAATTATGAATGTTGGGTTTATGCATTTCTCTTCAAGAAACTCGCCCACCAGTTTGTCTAGGAGCCGCGCAGTAGTCCTTGGTGGAGGACATTCAATCTGAAAATAATTTCATTTTTTTATTTTTTTATTTGACTGGATGGCAAACGAGCATGTGGGTCTCCTGATGGTAAGAGATCACCACCGCCCATAAACATCTGCAACACCAGGGGTATTGCAGATGCGTTGCCAACCTAGAGGCCTAAGATGGGATACCTCAAGTGCCAGTACTTTATTATGTAGTTCCTTCCAGAATAAAGAAAAATGTTGAAGCCGAAGTTTAAAGTATTAAAATATTAACAATGGCTCTATGATTTTTATTTTGAGCATAAGTTGCATTTAATTTTTCAAATGATATTTCCATATTCTACGAAAAATGAAATTGTACCTCATGTTTTTGACACAGCTGGCTGAGCAGAGTATTGGCTTCAACAGTTTCCAACTGATCAGCTGGCGGCAGTTTGACCTTCAGGATGCTCTCCAAAGTGGAAATCATGGGAACCCTGGCAAATGGAGGGGTGAAGTCAATTTCCACCTCTTCACCTTCAGGCCCATCTGGTTGGTATTTGATCTGAAATTCCAAAACTTTGTGAGTTACAAAGATTCTGGAGCTAAAGCATATCGCCCAAACTAGAAGTCTGTTACTGGTAGTTCTTTACCCAACATCCCTAACAACACAAACCTAGAAAAGGACCCCTATTTATGTTGCTACACCGGCCGTCTCATCGTCTGTCTGTATCTGAAGAACGCTTATTGAAAGGCAGCTAAAAATGTTTGTTTGTTTGTTTATCCTCTTTATTGTACAAAAAGGAAAAACAAAAAGGTTACATAAATAAAAGTAAAGTGTTAAGTACAAAGGCGGACTTATCCCTGCGGGGTTCTCTGCCAGTCAACCTTTGAGTGTATACATAATATGTATTTATTTTCTCTCTATAGCAAAAAATGGTAAAAATGCAATTAATCAAAAAATAAAGGTGCTTATTTGATACGAAGTATATGTATGTACATATATTTTTGACAAAATCAAACTCGCACTTGGGTGGTTTTTTTTCTTAAATAGTGCATTGTAGAACTATACCTAATTGATTAAACACACCTTGTATGTACCATGAATGCTCTTTACCATACCAGAAAGCATTGTTTCAGTCATGGTAATCAGATCATGGTAGTCCGCATAAGCCATATAAAATTCACAAGTAGTGAATTCAGGATTGTGTGTCAAGTCAATGCCTTCATTCCGGAACTGCCTTCCTATTTCATAGACGCGATCAAGACCACCAACTACCAACATTTTGTGGTAGAGTTCTGGTGCTATTCTCATAAATAGGTCCATGTTGAGATCATTGTGATGGGTGATGAAAGGCTTAGCGGTAGCACCTCCAGCAATCATATTCATCATTGGAGTCTCAATCTCCAGAAAACCCATGTTATCAAGGAAGCGTCGAATGTATGCAATGATTTTTGCTCTGGTGTAGAATGTTTGCCTAACCTGTGAAAATAAATTGGATAATTAAAATGTTTGTTCAATTATCTTTAGCTGTAGTAATTACTTATTTCTAAGAAGCGGAATTTTTATAGCAAAAATCAAACATCAAGAGGGATTGACGGTTGTATTTTATCGACTATCTATGTTTAATTGTCAGTTAGCACAATATGGGGAGAGGTCTTTGCCCTACATTGGAACACTAAAAGCTACCAAGAAAATAAACCTGTGTGTTCATTACAATTTAAATATAAAACCAAAACGGAAATTTTAAACAGTAACTGTCAGTAGACTAACCTTTGTAATTAAGTTTATTTATTTATTAATTTTCTTTTAGGATTAACCATTTTGGTAACACAGGCACCTAATAATACTTACGAAAATTCAAGCAAGATCAAATTTCATTATGTGACATGGTGTAATTGTTCCATATTAATGTTAAGTCGGTAACATTGATAGAACGACTCGGTAAGATCGAATAGTTGATAAAACAATAGTCAATCCCTCTTGACTTTTGATTATTGCTATGAAAATTCCACCCTTTGCTTATTTCAGATGGTCTGTAAGGTTTTCTGGTTTATGCTTGTATCTTTGAAGTTTTCTATTTTTATAATTACAATTAGTCTAAACTCTACATAACGACGCTAAATAGACTGAGCACTTTTCGACATTATAGTGGTTGTTAAATTGAAAGAAAGAAATGTAAATAATTTTTCATGTATACGCAAAGATTTTCGTTTACTCGCCATGTTTACAGTTCGAAAATCTGTAAGCAACTGAATACTGTGATATGATAACATGTAACAACTTGACAAAAGTAGTAACCGGGTAAACATGTCAAAGTTTTTTTATACAAAAACCAAAGACAAAATTTCCCTGGCACTTCAGTCAAAGTAAACACGTGCTAGATAATAAAACAACAAAACAGCAAACAAATGAATGCTCACAGCTGCAGTATTAATCAATTTTGGCAACTTAGAAAGTGCTGCTTAATGATTTATTATGCCGATTGTTATTAAATAGTGTGAGTGTGGCGCTATGTAGAGTGTATTATTGTATAGAAAACATAGTGAACCATCCAAAGTCAAGCAATCTCGACGTTTTAAAGAGTTTGTTGTTAAATCGAGTGACTTTATGAAGAGTTTACACTGTATTTTAATTTGTGATGAGAGTTTAATATCAACACATTGAATGCCAACTACACAAAATTGCATAGGTTCTAGTGATGCTTGGGGCCAACTAATACAACGTAGCACCTTCATACAGTTTAAATGGGTGTGGGAACCGATGATGACCTGATCCTATTTTGGCATTCAATGTGTAAATGGATTTCCTTATTTAAAATTAAGTTTTATTTATCACCAATGTGAAAGTTTTTAACTCTGTCATGCTTAAATAGTAAAACAGCTGGAAGATTACAACTGAATTTGGTACAAGGCAACTGGATTTTGGCCCAAAATCTTTTAAATCTGGTGATCTGTTATCAATTGTTGATTCAAAATGTACCTAATAGTGAGTTAGGAAATTATAAATATAAATTCCAAGTTGCTCACCCTATCATTTAAAATTAGATCCAAATATCTCTTCCTAAATCTAGTCTCCTTGTCCTTAAGACCAAAGTGTAGGTGGGGCAGCATGTGCAGGCATGGAGACAGCAGCTTAATAGTCTTTGGCACAATGGACAGCTCCCCCTTCTTTGTTTTGCCAGGGTGGCCTACGCACCCAATGATATCACCACGCCTCAACTTGTCTGTGTCTGTCACAAACTTCTCTTCAGATTCATACATTTTTGCATTGGCCATCACCTGAAAATATTTAATAGATGATAAAAAAAAATAATTTTAATAATTCATACTTTTCTTCGAATAAAAAGTTCTTAACTAAAACAGCTGAACATAAATTTATGTCCAATTTATCCAATAAGAGCGGCTTATTGTGTTGACTCAGTTTGTGACATAGCAGAAAAATAAACAATAAAGTTGTTAAAGTATTTTTATTTACCTGAATTTTAACTCCTTCAGCTCTTAGATCATAAAAGATCAATTTTGCACCTGATTCTCGTATGGAATGGACTCTGCCAGCAACACTCAGAATTACATTTTCTTGAACTTCTCCACTATTTAAATTATTGTATTTTTAATGAACTCTTCCAAAGAAATCGTGACATTGAACTTGTGTGGATAAGGGTGCTGGTCCTTCGGGCCTTCTTTAAGTGCTGCAACAGCAGCTGTCCTCAACTTGTAGTATTCATTTGGACTTATTTCCTCTTCTGCAATCTTACTAGCTTTCTTATCAACATTAACTATCGGTTGTTGGGCTACTTTTTCAGCCTTCTCCTTTAGTTTCTGTTCTGCTTTTAGTCGTCGTTTTAATTCACTGTAACAAATATTCAAGAATAATCTTAGGCAATTACAAAAATATACAATAATGGAATAGCTTGCTAACCGTTTGCTTACTGCTGTATTGAAATTTGTCAATCGATTGATCGAAAACGTATTTCTTAGAGCCAAGAGCCCAGGCAACGCAGCGAGAGACTTCGTGGCAAACATGACGGTTTTTTAGGGGTTTTTTCTTTGAAATGCCACACAATACTCACTTCTTAGACAATTTTTCACCTGCTGTATCAGCCATGGCTGGAAATAATCTTTAACTTAAGTTAATTAACCAGCTTAATTAGCACAATATGGGCTATCCACCATGAACAATGCTTATTTAACCTAAAAATGAGCTTTTGAAGTTTTGAAAATTGATCTGCTAGCCTATTAGCTGGGGCTGGGGTCGGGGTGACACTCTTTCCCGGCCCGGATAATAACGACATGTAAATACCGACCCTGTTTTTCGTGAACACGCTTATGGAAGCTCATGTCATTTAATGGGCGTGTCAAAGATATTATTATACCACTAGATTAGCTCAAAATATGACTGAAGTCAACCGTATATAGTTGTACTCCTCGATCATGTAACTAATGCCATTTGTTAAAAAAAGTCAACTATACTGCAAAGGCGACATCCGATTTCAAGGATGTAACGTTTTTTGGTCAAACGTCAAACGTCAGTTTTAGTACGTGTGCTAATAGTGATGTACATTTCACTGTCAGTCACTACTTTGTCGATAAATTTACCCACGAACTCAATTATCGTTTGAGCAGAACCAGACGAACAGTAAAAAATGCATTTGGAATCATGTCTGCTGTATTTCGCATATTAAGAAAACCTATTCTACTAGCACCAAAAAAAAAACCCAATATGTGAAAAATTTAAGCAAATTACCTGTTGTATGTAACTTATTGCACAGAATTAATATGGAGCTTAAGTAATTTTTTGAAAATGCGTGATACTGTGGCAACTTTTTAGTCTATTTAGTTTACTGCATGGCTGAATGTGCCTACCTACAAGACATTTATATTTGTATGCCCATGGGCGCAGTATAGTGATACAAGTTTATGATTAATGTACCAACTATTTTAACCTATGTTTGACAAATAAATTATATGTATTTGAATCAGGAACGTCAATTTGTTTATACGGCCACGTCACTACTAACTACTTACATACAAACAGGTAATTTGCTTAAGGGTTTAACCTATAGTAACATTAGTTTTGTATGTGAAATGTGAGGTAGCGTAAAGAGACGTGACCACAAAATAGAATGTTCTGAGAAGAACAGGGGGGGCTACTACGAAATTCGAGAGACAAAGTTCGTATCGTACTGTCCCTCTCGCTCTCGTGTTGGATGGTATTAGCGTCAGCGGGACGATAAGAGACGAAGTTTGAATTATGCACTTCGTAGTACTCGTACATACAGGGTCATTTTACTGCTTTTCGCAAGTCAATGCAGTAATTCTTCATCTTATGCCTAGGGGTATTTACGTCGTCGTGCTTCAGCAGGGCTACTACGAAACTTGAAACTTGAAGTTCGTGTCGTGCGGTCCCTCTGACACTTACGCTGTATAATACGAGAGCGAGAGGGACGGTACGATATGAACTTCAAGTTTCGTAGTAGCCCTGCAGATAGCGGAGGCACATGCTGCATCGGAATTACAGCGGAGCTATGATGACATGTTCACACTTAGACGTCCGTGCGCAGAAAACTGCTAAAATAATAACGCGATTTATTCCACGAAAAATACCACTTACCAGTGAAAGCTTACATTTTGGGCATTTTCCTTGTTTGCACTGCTGGACTTGCACCCACAAAGTAGACAACGCATGGCACCACTGCTTATTATACATTTTTATCACAATACAAAGCTGTTTTACATAAAAAAAGCAAAGAAAACTCCTGAAAAACTCTAACCGATGCTAATGCTTTTTGACAATAACTGACAAAAACTAGCACCCGACCAAATTAAATATCACTTTATTTGAATAGCTGCTAATGACAGATGCCTTTCGAAAACGACTGGTATATTAGCCACAGAAATCTGATATAGTAGGTAAATAAATCATGCACACACGCAGTAGTATTAGCAAAATATAATTAAAAGATAAAAACACAATGAATTAAACATGAGCAAAAGAAAACACGATAGTCATTTTTTTTACTTGACCGACACTGTCATCAATATTTGAAAAAACCATAGACAATATTACTTTTTAATATTTCTAACACTCCTCCTTATTTTCAAATACTTTACATTCTCTTTTGTCTCTTATGCTCTCACACCCATTGCATTTGCACACAATCCAAACTTCCCTTTCACCAAAGGTTTGGTTAGTGCATCAGCCACCATACGATTTGTCTCAATGTAATTAACAGCTATCTGTTTATTTACAATTGCTTCCCTTACAAACTGGTAGCGAATGTCTATATGCTTAGTACGTTGGTGATGTACTGGGTTTTGCGCAATGGCTATTGCCGACTGACTATCACTGAGGATGTTCACACATGTTTCCTCTGTCGCTGTCAATTCTGCTGTAAATCTCCTCAGAAATACAGCCTCTCTTGCAGCTTCCGACATAGCCACGTATTCTGCTTCTGCAGTTGATAAAGCGATGGTCTTCTGCTTACTGCTTTGCCAACATATAGCTCCTCCTTGAGCTAAGAAGACATAACCAGTCCAAGACTTCCTATCGTCTTCCTTGCCACCATGACTAGCATCAACATACCCTTGAAACATTTTAGACGTTATGTTTCGAGAGTATACTATTCCATAGCTTTTGGTTCCTTTCAAACACCGTAGCACTCTTTTGGCTGCTGTCCAAATTTCTTCCGTGTAACAGTTGTTAAACTGACTCAAGAAGCTTACCATGTGCATAATATCGGGTCTAGTGCACACTGCAAGGTACATCAGGGATCCAATCAAATTTTGATATGGAATTCTTTTGTCTGGTTCCAGTCCATTCTCCAATTTCTCTAGGTGAGAACCAGGGACTGCCGGTGTGGCAACTGTTTTACAATTCTCCATTTGAAAAGTCCTAAGGAGTTTCTCTATATACCGTTCTTGGTAAATTTTGATCTCGTCCTTTGTTTGAGTGATCTGCATTCCTAATATAAGGTCTGCCTTACCAAGATCCTTCATCTCAAATTTTGACATAAGGTCTTTCTTCACAATCTTGAGCTCGTTTTCAATATTCCAAAATATTAGTAGATCATCTACATAAACTGCTATTATTGTGACCTTAGACTCTTTAGACCTTATGTAGACACACGGCTCGTTTTTAGACTGTCTAAATTGAAGTTTTTTCAACTCACAATCTAATTTGCTGTTCCATGCTCGTGGAGCTTGTTTCAGCCCATAGAGTGAACGATTGAGCTGACACACATAATCCTTTCTTGTCTTGTCTTCAAAACCTTCAGGTTGCTTCATAAAGACTGTTACCTGTAGATCTCCATTTAGGAAAGCGGTCTTCACGTCCATTTGATCAATTTTTAAATTGATCCTGCTGGCCAACGCTATTAAGGTTCTCAGTGAGCTATGACGGACAACTGGCGCAAAAGTGTCATAATAGTCGATACCCCACCTTTGGCTGAAGCCTCGAGCCACCAGTCGTGCGTTGTACCTTTCTCGTCTAGTCAAAGCTTCTTGAACTGTAGTCGGTTCCTTCTCCGATTCAGTTGCATTGTATAAGATGTGGTCTGGAAACTGCTTAGGTTTTCTTTCTCTTAAAGGATACCTTCTTTCAGTTTCAGGCTCTTCATTTTCTTCTTCGTCAGCTGATATGAAGTTATCTATTTCAGATTCATAGTCAAGTGTTTCAAGTGGTTGACACTGAACTTGGTCATTTGACTCAAGAATGACTTCTTCTTCTTCGTTTTCCATTTGAGGCAGCTGAGCTTCTTCCCTCATTTCAATCTCCACTCGAGGTGATTGAACTTCCTCCCTCGTGTCATTCTCCACGTGAGGTGACTGGACTTCTTCCTGTCTGGGTAGTGGTTGAACCTCATGCTCCTCGTGTTGAATAGTGACAGGCACTTCTTCCGTGACTGATACTCGTTTCTCGGATTGGTATTTTTGCCCTTCAAAAAATACCACATCTTTGGCTTTAAACACCTGACCAGTTCTTGGGTTTAATAGTCTATAAGCTTTGGCATTGTCCCAAAAACCTGTGTGCACTAACTCCTTGCTTTTTGGATCCCATTTGGTCCGCTTTTGATCTGGGATGTGCATAAAAGCTCTGCATCCGAAAACTTTGATATTCTTCAGGTCACATTTCTTTCCTGTCCATTGTTCTTCTGGGGTCTTATCTCTGACTGCAATAGTCGGTGATCTATTCTTCAGATAGACTGCATGATGGACGGCTTCTGCCCAAAAATGCTTTTCTAGTCCTGATTCTTGAAGCATCGATCTGCTCTTCTCACAGATTGTACGATTAGCTCGTTCTGCGACTCCATTTTGTTCCGGTGTGTATTCCACTGTAACTTGGTGCTGAATACCATTTTCTTTCAGGAAATCATCCATTTGTTTATTAACAAACTCTTTTCCATTGTCACTTCTTAATGCCTTTATTTTCTTCCCCGTTTGCGTCTCAACAAGTGCTTTGAATTCTTTAAACTTTCCAAAAACTTCACTTTTTTGTTTTAAAAAATATACAAATGTTTTTCGCGTAAAATCGTCAATATACGTAAGAAAATATTGACATTTACTAAATGAAGTGACATTCATTGATCCACAAACATCAGAGTGGATTAAACCTAACACCTCTGTTGCTCGTGTTGCACCACTCTGCTTTGATGGAAGTTTAGTTTGCTTTCCCATCAGACAGGATACACATTCAAATGTTGAGGTAGAGTTGGGAAAACTTACCCCTGTCGCCATTTTGTTTTTCAGTAGAAGAAGGTTACGTATACCTAGGTGTCCCATTCTGCGATGCCACAGGTCGAGCTCACTGCTTTCTGCTGTCGACGTGAGTGCAGCATTCTGTAAACAACACTGGTTTAATTTGTATACACCTCTGTCTACTCCACCTTTGATGATTGCTTTCCCACTAATTTTGCATTCATCTCTTTTAAATATCTCGCACTGCTTAGGAGAAAATACTATTACATACCCTTTTTCAGCAATAGCACTCACACTCATCAAGTTAGCTGATAACTTTGGTACATACATGACATTGCTGACAGTCATCCCTGTTGACTCGCACTGTACCGTACCTTTTCCTTCTCCATATACCTTGTCACCATTTGCACAAGTTACAGTGATACGTTCTATACCCTTATAGTCTTTAAACAACTGTCTTCTGCCTGTCATATGTCTGGATGCTCCGGAGTCCAAGACCCATTCTTCTTCATAGTCTCCAGCTATGCCAAATGCAAAAGCATTAAACTCTTCTTTCTGCTTCTTTGGTTTATTCGGACATTCATATGCCCTGTGCAGACCATCACAAATGTAACACTTTATTTTCTTCTTAATTTTCGGCTTGCTCTTGCCTTTTTGCTTCGATAGCAGTGCCGAAGTCGTCAAAGTTCCGCTTGAACTTGGCGCTGAAAATGTGTCTTCCATTTGGAAAAGTTTTGTCTTTACGTAATCTGTAGTAAGGGTAATGTTACTGTTTTCTATCGCTAGTCTCATCGGCTGGAAATCATGGGTTAGCCCTTGAAGCAGTAAAGCAGCCATCAGCTCATCGTCTACCTCTTTTCCAAGGTCTGACAGCTCCTGAGACGTTGTCATTACCGCTGTGACATAATCTCTCACTGTAGAGAATTGTTCCAGTTTGTAGCTCACTAGCCTTGATAGAAGTCTACATCGATTGTTCAAACCTTTGTCTTCAAAAGCAGCCTGTAAGGCTTCCCATGCCTGCTTAGCTGTAGTGACTTTCTTCACGTGAACCAGACAATGTGGTTTGATCATCAGGCAAATTTTTGCTCTCGCTCTTTGATCTCTTTTCTTACCTTCTGCATCTGAATGTGCAGGGGTAGCACTCGTGTACTCCCACAATTCTGCATCTATAAGGTACATCTCCATTTGAAACTTCCATGTTGAATAATTTGAATTACCGTCGAGTTTTTCGATAGTCAGCGAATTACTCATTGTTCCAATGTTTGAAATACTTGTGTTACCGCTGATGACTGAAGTTGAACAGTCGCCGCTCTCTTTAGACATTCTGCATTTTCGTTGCTGAGTGGTTACTCAGCAAGCAGCAGCAAGTTATGGGTTCATAACCTGATATAGTAGGTAAATAAATCATGCACACACGCAGTAGTATTAGCAGAATATAATTAAAAGATAAAAACACAATAAATTAAACATATTATCAAGAGACATGAGCAAAAGAAAACACGATAGTCATTTTTTTTACTTGACCGACACTGTCATCAATATTTGAAAAAACCATAGACAATATTACTTTTTAATATTTCTAACAAAATCAACCGATGAGCAGAGGTCATATCATCATCAGATCCCATCTTATTGACGGACCGAAGGCACTGACATGCGGAATTGGATGAACTTTAACGAACGCGAATCTGTACTTTTTAATATTTCAATTATTCAATAAATCGACACCCGATGAGATCAGAGGTGTCTAATTTAATGAAGCTAGAATAAAACTGACACAACTCGAAATATTCTCATTTAAAACTCAACCAGATTCTGTTCAGAACAGAGTTTATTTTGGAAATATGACTATTTCGAATTGTGTCAGTTCATTCTAAACTTGCGAAAAGGCGCCAAATGCACCGCAGCCTATTGGTCAATTTCTGTTGCCTGTGGGTACACAAAAGTAATAATTTGCCTAAGGGGTCTTCTTTATGTAATTTGTTTTAGTTTTAGGTTTTATTTTTATTTTATGTAAGTTTTTTATTTTATGTGGGTAAGTTTGTTAGTTATGTTATGTATGAGGAGAAATTTATGTTAAATATTGTATTTTGTTATTTTGTACCGAAATATAATAAATAAAAAGTAATAATAGTAATAATCGGGTACGCTTGACATTTAGCTACCTTCTCTCTATTGTATCTCCTACCTCTTTGATGCGTGTACACGAAAAACAAGGTAGGTATTTCTAAGTCGGTATTATCCGGGCCAAAAAAGAGTGTTGTCATAGTCATAGCTGTCATGTGTCGCGTCGCGTGCTGCGTGCGTACACCAGCGACACATCTACCTACACACACACACACGAAAGATAATCGACTTGACATCTTGGTGCACATCATTGCCAGGCTTGATAAATAATTTTTGTTGAAAATATTTTGTTAAGGTTCGTTTATAAACTGTTCTTAACTATCAAACTTCAGTAATGTTATTAGTGATAAAAAATTGAAAAGACAATTTGGAATAGCTATTAAATAATAATGAAATGAAAACGAACACCTGAATCATCAGGTCAGATGTAATTGCAAAAAAATGTTATTGCCAATTGGATTTTATTGTTACTTAACTGGCAATATTTGTATTGACATCACAGCTGTTCGTTCGTTTCGCCTGTGGTCTAGGGGAAATTGTAACAATTTAATCCGAAAGTGAGTTACACTCAGTGCCTGGCCTTTATTTACGGACACCTTCAAATCTTAAATACAACTTTCTACCCATAAAACCATAATTTGCGCATCTATGTCAACTTCCTTAACGTATTTCGTGTTTGACAAATCACATTTTATTTCCTTTGCTATCTTGTGAATAATAGTGTAAGTACGAAATAATGCAGTGATATTGGATTTCTGTGTTTTACAACGCGCTGTTGATTGCAGGTACAATCTTATGTAGACAGGATTGCTTAGATTATCTGTCTAAATCATCAGAATACTATGCCTCTTTTTGGTAAGTCACAGAAGAGCCCAGCGGAGCTTGTGCGATCTTTGAAAGATGCAGTGACTGCGTTGGAAAGAGGTGACAAGAAAGCAGAAAAAGCTCAAGAAGATGTGAGCAAGAATTTGGTATGTGAAGTGTAATTAACTTAGATGAAATAGTAGCATTCACATGCATAGATTGTTGATAGGTACTGACCTATATGTTTGTGGTAGGTGTTGATAAAGAACATGCTATATGGTACTTCGGATGCAGAGCCACAGACAGACATCATTGTGGCGCAGCTGGCACAAGAGTTGTACAACACAAACCTGCTTCTGCTTCTGATTCAGGTATAAAAATACATGTATTTTATTATTATTGCATTTTATGATCTGTTAAGTATTGATTACCAACTTCATTACTCTTTCAAGCTACCTTCTATGTTTGTTTGTTTTAGTCATTCTAAATTTGTAAACATAATGGCAATTAGATGCATTATTAATTGTTAATTTAGTATGACTTGTAACATTTTTAATTATTTATAAATTATTGATTCAAGCTGTGATTAAGATATTGATTAATTTACAATAATTGATTGTGAAAGGTTGAATTGAATACATATTTATTAATGCCTTTTTATTTATTTATTCAAGATATTTTAATAGCTTACATAATAATTATGTTCAGCAACTGAAAATCGCGAATGATTTATCTGCAGCTGATTGTTGCACGCTTACAATGTTTAATTGTCAAGTTTTTGTATTTTTTATTTCAATTCCAAATTTTTACTTTTACGGTCATCCCGTAAAACCTAAATTGAAAATACAAACTGAAATATAGATACCACCAGTGGGACCAGCAGTGGCATAGCACGCGGTACGGAATACCGAGGACCTGGGTTCAATTCCCAGTGCTGGACTTATTTTTCTGGTTTTTCTGTGCATCTATATTTCAGTTTGTATTTTCAACAACAAACTTAACTAAAATATAACAACAATGGAAATAAAAACATCATGTAAACACCATGGTTGCAATAAATAAATTAATATGAATATACCATTAGAATTTTGTGTTCTGATAAAACAGAATCAGAAAGGAAATAAAAAAGATTTGAGTACTATTTGCACTTCAATACACACAAAAACTCTGTGTTTTATGTAATTTAAGGAATGATGCAAGACTTTGGCTTGCCACACTACAAAACCTATTTTATTTATTATTATTTTTATGCTTTTGTTTTCATTCTAGAACTTGAACCGCATTGACTTTGAAGGCAAGAAAGATGTGGCACAGGTGTTCAACAATGTGCTCAGACGACAGATTGGCACTCGGTCACCAACAGTTGAATACATCTGCACGAAACCAGAGATCCTGTTCACCTTGATGTCTGGGTAATTATCATGTGATTTACAAAAATGATAATTATTATTTGCAAGGTTGTTTTAGACAAAGACATTTTTTAAAGTCCATGCAGATTATTCTATGAAATAAAATAAGCACAATAATATTGTGTGTGATATTCAGTTTAGGACTTAAAAGAACAATGAACATTGGCAGATGCAGTTGAAAAATACATTAATAAACTAACTATGGTCTGTCCCAGAATTCGAGATACTAAAATGACAGTCTGAAATGTCAAACGTAAAAATAATGTGGCCAGCATAAAAGGAACAGTGCTGCTCCGTGATTTCGTTTCGTAAATAACCGATAAAATGTTTATTTTACGATAGCAAAAATAACATTAATGCATTCAATATTCTACTTTCCATTTTACTTTATCATACGATAAAGTGATGAAATCTAAGCACAGGTAAAAATACAGTGTTCATCACTTAGTGCCAACGTAAAAAATAATACAGATGCTACTACAAAACTAGAAAAACGAAGTTCGTATGGCACCGTCCCTTTCAATCGCGTATTGAATGAGATAAGCGTCAGCGGGACGGCAACATACGAAGTTCGAGTTTTGCATTTCGTAGTCAGGGCCAGCACGGCTACTACGAAATTCGAAAATCGAAATTCGTGTCGTTCCGTCCTTCTGACACTACTATTTAATTTAATACGTAAGTGAGAGGGACGTTACGGTACGACTTTGTTTTTCGAATTCCGGAGTAGGCCTTCAGATATCACACAACGTCATTGTTCATGTTTTTCGTATTCAAGTGGTATTCAACCGATTTTCGTTACTTTACTCGTATTGTCATCGGATGTGATCAGTGCATTTTCTCGTGTTTTTATTTGATATTCATATCATAGAATAATAAATCAAATATTCATTATTCTCATATTATTTAGTTAATGTAAAACTTACTTAGAATGAAATTGAAACTTAAACATCAACATCTATAAAGTCGAAATATCTCGAAAACGGTCGCATTTTTATTAGACCTATTTTACCTTTTCTAGAATGTCCTAAGTGCCACATTTTAGTACATCACGGATCCGTTCATATCTTAATATTTTACGACATACATACATGGGTACCTACAAAATCTTTCGGTAATAACCGGTTGCGGCACATCACTATTTATGAGACGCAAAAAAACAGGTAACACATGAAACGTCATTTTAGTATCTCGAATTCTGGGACAGACCATAACTAATCATACTTCTTGAACAATCAATGTATGTGAGGTGGGTTCCTTAACTTATGTATCTACTTTTTCATAGCAGTTGCATAGAGAAGTGGATATGTACTTATGTTAGGGCACCAATTGTACATAGTTAATATTTTAAAAATAGTAAATTTAAAAGGATTTATTTTGTTTTTATTTCAGAAAATTATGCCATTGTGTGTGCATTTTATTATCTAACATAAAAACACAAATAAATATTATTAATTATTAAATATATTAGTTATTATTAATATATTGACTATCCATTTTTTTATTGAAATTCCTTTAATTTTTTAACTCTGATATAAATTTCTCCACACTTTGTACATTTTGCTCAGAGGCAGGGTGTTGCTAAAACTGGATATTTATGAATACGGCCGCCGGCGAACATAAATAAATTTACACTTGACATAAATAAAAAAATTATATGGTACCCTTGATACGCGAGTTGATTTAGATTTGGCAGTTTTTTACTATATACTTGTCTTGTACTTGTATCTGAACGTGAACATACCTACTTATATTTATATTGCAGGTATGAACATCAAGAGATAGCATCTAACTGTGGTACTATGTTGCGGGAATGCGCCAGATATGAGGCCTTGGCTAAGATAATGTTGTATTCAGATGATTTTTATAATTTCTTCCGTTATGTAGAAGTTTCCACTTTTGATATTGCCTCAGATGCCTTTTCTACTTTTAAGGTTTGTATTTTTTATTTATTTTAATTTTTTACACTTAGACATAACTACTTATTTTTTTTATTTTGTAGTATAAACTTTATACTAAAAAGGGAAATTGGTTCAATAGCACCGAAGAGCAATACTTGTAAGTTTATGGTAAAAATCATAATTGAATGGAGAATATCCTTTTAAAATGCGGTTAAGAATAATATTCTTAATATATTAATATTGATGAAACCTATTAACAACCTTTATTACTATTTTTTACTATTGTATAGTCTATAGCTTATTCCAAAACTGATTTTCAGGAACTGCTAACCCGTCATAAAATGTTGTGCGCTGAGTTTTTAGAAGCAAACTATGATAAGGTGTTCAGCCATTATCAGCGGCTGCTGAACTCCGAGAACTATGTGACTCGGCGGCAGAGCCTGAAGCTCCTTGGGGAGCTGCTGCTCGACCGACACAATTTCTCCATCATGACCCGTTACATCACCAACCCCGACAACCTCAAACTTATGATGAACATGCTAAAAGAGAAATCGCGCAATATTCAGTTCGAGGCTTTCCATGTATTTAAGGTACGTCTTTAAGCCTGTATGTAGGTAAGTACAGTAAAACCAGAATGTTAATGCCAATTCGACATCGTTGGTTTTCTTTGTTTTCCTGAAGATTCAAATGAGGAAGAAAGAGAAAATCGATCTTTTGTTTCGAGTTCCGAACGACGTTTTAGCAAACTAGTATAACTGTACTCTATACTGGGCTTCGACTTTATTATTTGCATTTCGGTTATTGTAGTTCTGTCGCTAACGTTATTCACTGTTAATAAGAATGATGAAATTTGGCAATAAGTAAGTCCTCACAACACAGTGAAGGGTAAAGGCCGCCTTACACATGCTCGTTACTAGCATGCTATTAAGCATGCTTAGTATAAGCATGCTAGTACCTGAAGACAGAAGTACCAGTCAGTATGCCACTAAAAAAGCATGCTTATATTCGTATTCGGTGAAACCCATGTTCGGCCCATCTCTATTAAAAAGTGAAATAATATCATAGTACAGTCGAGTTCATAAACTTGTGAGCAAAAATTTTATCAAAAATATCTGAACACGACTCTTCTGCTAACGGCATATAAGCGTGTTCAGATATTTTTGATAAAATTTTTGCTCACTAGTTTAAAAACTCGACTGTACTCTAGTCGAACTTGCACTTGGCCGGATTTTTAACGAAAAATATTAGCAGTAAATAGGAAAACTAACTATTACACACAGTACTCTATCAATTAATTAGACTATAAGAAGTTTCTAGTTAAGTCAGACCCCAAAGAAAAGGAGATTAATTTAACTGTTGTTACAGGTGTTTGTAGCCAATCCAAACAAACCAAAACCCATTTTGGACATTTTACTAAGGAATCAAGACAAGCTGGTAGACTTCCTGACCAAATTCCACACGGATCGCTCCGAAGATGAGCAGTTCAACGACGAGAAGGCTTACCTTATAAAGCAAATCAAAGAGCTGAAGCCGTCCGAACACTAACATTTTGCATTTGATCAGAAGCCTCTTCCTCGATACGACTTTTAATTGCTTCGAGCCACCGGAGGGTGCACTGCGCCGCGCACGAGCTCGGATATTGGAATTAGAAACGGAATTTACTCTTGGTCTGTGATGAGTCAAGGAAGAAAGTATATTTGTGCTACGAGCAAATTAACATTTTTAATAAAGATTTGTAGGAATTAATGTTATTTTAATGGTTTGACTTATGTCTTTTGTAAGTTGTTTAAACCATTTTAGTTTTTATGACGTGTTAGTGACATCTCCGGAATAACAGTAGAGTTACAATAGTTTGTCACATCAAGTGCACCATACACGCATTGTACCGCAGCATGAACGACTTATGAATGAAGGTACAGGCTATCTACCAAATTGTATCGTGCAGCGTTTAGGAATAATTTGATACGCAAGACATTATAATGCTGGTAGGGTTGATGTTAATTAGTAGGAACCCAAGATCTATGGTATTTAGGACAAGATTTGTTTGTGACATTTTAGAAAATAGTCCTTGTTTTAAGTTTCTTTTGTATTCTAGATCAAAAGTATAAATTGTTAAACATGAAGTATATTTTATAAACGTATTGCGAGTGTTGGTTGTTCAAATAACCCATACTTTCAAAACTACTTTTATGTCGTAAACATTATTAATGTTGCATAAATGCTTAGTAGTAATTTGGATGTTTTAATAAGATACGCTAAATTTACGGATATAGATCTCTTTAGTACTTTGTATACAAACTGTAAAAGATTTATTGAGCCATTTAAAAAAGTGTAACGTCTAATGGCGGATCTTAGACAGCTCGAGAAATTCGATTACTGCGCCATCAATTAATATAATATCCACCAATTGTTTACATTTTTAGATGTCTTGATGTAAATGAAGCACACTTGATCAAGAATTGACAACAATTATTATGTTATTGAGTTTAAGAACCGTCTAAACTTTTAATTTTAAATGGCTGAATATATTTTCTAGAAAAGTCGCATTAACTGTCCTGATTTTGATATACCTAGGTACTACCTAATGTAAAATGTTTTTATTTTATCCGCATGATCACCTAATGCAGTTACATTCTATCAAAACTGAATAAATTAAGATATTTATATCACTTTTATATACATTATTTTCGTCATTATAGTATTTATTTCACATTTTAAAAGGTATATAACTTCTTTGTCGGCTTCTTGTTAAGCTGTCAACGCACGAATCAAGCCAAACTAACTGGACAAAATTTGTTGAATTCAATTCACCTAAAGGTAGTATGACCCATCTAAGCACAGATAGCGAGTTTAGCAAAGCATCAAGGGATGAGTGTTGAATAAAAGCAGTACTTAGTAATTTCGGCATCACGCTTGGGAAGCAGCAGGTAATTATAAAATGTAAACCAGTATTATTTAATACTCTGAAAGCGCGCAGTAAACCCTCTCCCACCCTTTCCAGCCACCAACATTTTCGGAATGCTAGGGACAACAAACCACTGCACCTCCAGCAAACCAGTACTTTATCAGTTTTGCTGAAACTGGAAAACATATTCAATAGATTTATGAATAAAACAACAGATATGTTATAATGATTTTTATTAGACACAAGCGCAATGTAACCCACTGTACAGCATGTTTGATAGCAACTTAACATTTCATATCACGAACTTTAAATTAAGGATACATTATTTACAAGCATACTGCGAACAGTTTGAGAATGTCAATACAACTAACAAACAATTATGAAGTTTCCTAGACCAACAGGCTAGAAATAATTTCGTACATGTATGATATCATATCACAGATTCTTAGGTTGTGATAACAGACTTCAACGTTGTTAGAACTATTGAATATTTACCGCTCAGACGAAAGATGGGAGATGAAGACGATATTATAATAATATTAAAAGTCTTAATTGATGAAACTATTGAGTCTCCCTATCACCAACTCAACTATGCTTTCCATTAGCATGTTTAGGTAAATCAATAAAACCTAGAGAAGTTTAAGGTCATAAAAGTTAAGTCAACATATTTTCATAACGTGACTTCACATTAATGAGTTTTTTTATTAACAATAGAATTCCTTATCATTCAAAATGATTAAGGAGAATACCAGATTTTTTGCTTTGATTTTTTACGGAAAAAGGTGTGTATTTTAGATTAAATTCTGCTCCTGATCCTGACTAAGCGAAACTTAGACATGATTGTCGTAAGTATAAATTTTCTATACACGATGAGTTTAAATCAGTGATTAGGAATTGTTAAATATATTAATTACACTTAATGATATCGTTAAAACCAATAAGAATTGCCTGTACGTAAATCTTACGTCAATATTCACGATTTTGTTACGCATTTGACAAACACATTAAACTATCAAACTTTTGAAAGAAGTTGTAAGCTTATAGTCTAATTAATTTGTATTAATATAAGTAATTTTCGAAATATTACGGAAAGAAAAAAGTTTAGTGCCAGATACATAATGCGACTTCAACACGATCGCTATCAAATGCTCAATTAGAATAGTGGGTACCTGAACATACATAGTGATCGATCATCAATTGAAAATAATCCTGAATAGCAAAACAATTTCGATTAAGTAACTATGGTAAGAAACCATGCCTAGGTGCCTGGACCGTTTATGAAGAAGGCAGCAGACTTTCTTGAAAGTTATGACAAAATCCTCTCCTTCTAACTAAGAACTTATTATTAAGTCCGTTGAATCTAAAAAAAAATGCAAGTTGGTTGCTGATAGTGGAACCCTTATAATGGATATTTACACTTTAATTAATACTAAATGTACCTAGACATTTTTGTAAAAAAGTGATGTAAAGTGCCTAAGACATATTTTAATTACTAAAGTGCTGTTACAAATTAATTACAAACAATATGATCTACTTCAAAATATTATATCATGTTCCGAAGACAAACTGAAATTGGTCAGTAGATTGGAAAAAGAGGGAAAATCACAGTCTAATTATGGCCAGAAACAAAACCAAATTCAATTTATCAGTCTTTGTAACAAATATAATTTTCATCTCTCCTGTTCGGAAAGTTTAATTTTCATGCGTAGATAGCCGGGTGGAAAATTGCGTTTTCATCTCTAGGGTGGAAAGTATTTTTTTTAATTTTTCGATTAGCCACGGAGTCGAAGATAATTGAGTTACGTCAATGACACTTTTTTTCACGTTTCGGCATGGCCATCTAGATGCACGTCGTGACCAAGGAGCTTATATACAACACTGGAGGTTGAACGCCGAACATCCGTTTGAAACAAGAAATTTGATCTTTATTACATCACGAACATATTCCATCTCTTTCTTTAATTAGGTTAAGAAAGAGTTGGAAGTCATTCGTGAAATGTGAAAGAAAGAGATGTAATATTAAGTAATAAGGGTCAAACTTCTTCGTTCGGCGTTCAACCTCCAGTTTTGTATATAAGCTCCTTGGTCGTGACCAACTCGATTTTTTTTTATAGTCGGCCGTGGCAATTGGCCAGGTCGAAAAAGGTACCGTTGGAGGTTGGATATAAGTAAATTCAATTTATTTATTATTATTTTTTTTGTAGTATTTTACTTTCCTCACAGTCGAAATGAAAAGTAGAGTGTCTAACTCGGGTGAAATTACCCATTTCCCCTCGAACTATTGGCGCTCTCACTTCGTTCGAGCGCCAGAAATATCTCGGGTGAAATGGGTCACTTTCCACCCTTGGTTATCAATCTACTATTAGAGGTTTCAAGCGTCATTATAACTTTGTACATTAACACAACATTAAAAAACGGAAACAAAAGTTAACGTCAATTTATATCGGAGCGATATTAATATCCACATCATTATGTATACAACTTTGAACACTAAATAGGTAAGTAAAAGATACGATTTATAGACAAAACGCTTAGATTTTACGCAAACAAACTAACAGCACAGAATAAGTAATAGTACAAGTACTAACAGCAATTACGAGACGAGACACACTAACAGGGGGGCTACTCTATAGCGTCAAATATATACCATAAAGGTGTATAGATTTTTTTGACGTCCAGTCTTGGAAACGCGTATATATTTATGCCTTTGACTGTACGCAGCATATTTTACTATATTTGAATTAATTTATTTCTAAATAAACCGCTGAACACAAGACTTTACATTTTTAGACAGAAAAAATTTAAAGATGAGAAATTATTATGTATTTGTAGGCTATTTTACACGACAAAATGAAACAAGGAATGATGAAAACATGAGTGGAAATTGGATACCAACAAATATACAGAGAGCATATACAGATACAATTACAGAGCACATGAGAAAATAGAATGTATACTAAGGGGCTGTTTCGCCATCCATTGATTAGCGTTAACCGACGGTTAAATGTGATGCCGTCTCTGTCTATTCGAACAAAACAAATAGAGACGGCATCGCACCTAACCGCCAGTTAACACTAAAATCAATGGATGGTGAAACAGCCCCTAAATATGACAATTTAATGGGGCCGTTTCCATTTTATATGTAAATAGCGAAGTAAATGCAGAATAGTAAACCATCTTCAAACAGTGGTATATCGTGCGTACGCATTATGGATCAAATCAACAGGCTCATTCTTCGTCATTCCCAGTTTGCTTGTAGAGCACACTTACAAGCCATAAGTATTTTTTATAGCTACCTAGCTGTTGCTAATATTGGGATTTGGAATTCATTCTAGAGCGTGCGGTAATTTGATCTTTATTTGCCTGTCAGGCAAGGCTTTGCAGGTACAATGCAATTTCGAAATGTGAGACTACATAGTAAAATCGAACTTGGTGGAATTAACTGACAGATTCTGGTGGGTACCTAATGTTGATGTAGCCATGTAGCGTTACTATCACATAGTAAAGCAGAACGATGTTCAAAATTCACACGTATCAAGGGATACTAACCGCTCCGATATTTTTATTAAAGTAATTTGCATTCACTTAATTAAAGCAATAATATGAACATATACAGGAAAAGCAGAACCTCCGGTTACTTGCTACTTTTATAATGTTTTGAAAATATAATATAGGAAACGCCTGGTTTGGAAATTAAAAAAGGACTAGCCTGAAAATAAATATTAACTGCATTGAAATCGGTCCAGACGTTTGTCTTAATAACCTGAGGTCCTGATGTACCAATAATTGATATGATGCTATAACTTGACAAGTTTGTGTGTCACTCGGTAGAACTCTGTCGTAGTCAGCATTTACCGCACTTGTAAAAAAACTTGATAAAGACAGCAGAGGTTCTCTGCGACAGAGTTCCATCGAGTGCCACATACGAACTTGTCAAGGTTGTATTTATAATATTCTGGAAGAGCTAAAAAATAACACTAGGAATCGTCAAACTTATGGCAACCCCATAATTTATTCCAGAAATAATAAGTATGAAGGAAAACCTTTTAAAATATAACGAAAGTGACTGTGCTTGATTTATGTCACGCTATTATTGCTCGACCGTAAGACGTCTTATGTACAAGTATATTTTCCTGACTACACCTCGATGGTCAGTTACTAGTAGTCAGTAGGAATATGCCTTAATGTTTATTTGTAGATATTTAATTAAGATTGGTTTTTTGGAATCCTTTTGTATTTTTTATTTCAATTCCAAATTTTTTGTTACTTTTACGGTCATCCCGTAAAACCTATATCGAAAATACAAACTGAAATATAGATGCACAGAAAAACCAGAAAAATAAGACCAGCGCTGGGAATCGAACCCAGGTCCTCGGCATTCCGTGCCGTGTGCTATACCGCTACACCACCGCTGGACAACGATACAGACACGAATTTCTCCTATGCACCTTATATCTCAGCTTGTTTTGTTTCTTATTTAGCCACTTAAGCAGCGACACTAGCGACATCTATGCCGTAGCCCTCATCGAGAAACTTTTCGGCACTCCATCGGAACTAACCGCTCACCCGGACAAGAGATATCGTTACTAAGCAATCAAATTAAGATCTTAATTGCAGGTTGTTCGATTCCCAGCGCTGGTCTTTTTTTTCTGGTTTTTCTGTGCATCTATACTTCAGTTTGTATTTTCGATAAGTATAGATATTTAATTAGTTCAAAAACTAAAACTTAATTCGATTTGGTAGATAACTGAAGCAGTTAAATAAATATAACATAAATATCAATATAAATTATTAATTAAAATCCAGTATGGCTTTCTAAATTGCTATTATTGAAGAGATCACAATCAAGAATAGTAATTTTCATATACCAACCTTTCAAGTTCAAGGTTGAAACAATATCTGTCGCGTCTTATTAAAAGCGTTTTTACGTAAATATGTTAATGTAATTTTATTTTAATCAATAGTTTAATTCGGCCTTGTTTTGCTAAGAGATCAATTGAGTTGACTACGATAAATTAATTTGTCAAAATGTATTCTCATGCGCATATCGTATCGATAATATCCTAATCTGTGCGTCTCATCAGTCGTCAACTTACGTTGACGACTTGAAAACTAGTTTCACCCTTTACACGAGAGCGACTAGCATAAGAGAAAGGCCCAATTCGTTACTATATATTTACGTTCCTTTGTGATTATCCAAGGACAGTAAAACATTGAGGAACAAGAAAGGAATTTTGTAGAAAACTGGGTCGGTTATGGTAAGTTTTACATCTGCCAAGATACGCAAACGAGCACGACGATTCGCTCTCGCTCACGATATCAGCAAAAAAACGTTAAGTTTATATTAAATACCGTCTAGTTAGAAACAGACACACATAGCGACGACGCGGAACACACTCTCACGCTAACGATATAATTTGAAAAAGTCATTGTTTTCGCGGTGTAGGCGGTGGAAATAATTTAATAAATAACAGGTTGTTTGCGCCTGATTTTGTTTAGCTCACGATGATCGCGTTTAACTCATGATGATGAGTTGGCCGGTGTTGTTTGCGTAGACGAGCCCTTGCCCCGGTTGCGGCGCCCATCGCAAGCAGTTAAGGCTAGTGAATCCCTGCTCCCAGTTTTGCTCTAACTCCTTGATCGGGGATAGGCCTGTTCGGCTGGAACTCTCTGCGGATGACAAAACAATATATTACGTAAGTACACATTACAACCAGGGATATAACGGATGTGGTTATATCGGAACCGAATGCGGAACCGAAAATTTCAATTAAGTTAATCGGAACCAGAAACGGAATCGGAACCGAAAACGGAACCGGAACCAGAATCGGAGCCTGAGTGATAGGTGGACGAGATGTTAGTGCAGCACGTTGCAAGCGGGGCGATGAGCGAATGGCTCCTGTTTCTTTTTGATGTACGCTGCTCATGTCCCGCCGTGCGCTAAGCATTGACATCCGATACGAGGGGCACACTGAAATGATCGGGAATAGAATATTTCGGATTGAGTTACAATAAAACCTTTTTTAGGATTTAAATACTGGCCTCTTAGAATCTTAATGATATTCAAACAATTAAAAAAAAAAGTTATAAACAAAAACTATGTTGGTTTAAAGTTGACACGTCGTTGACAGAAATGGAGCTCACATTTCCGTGCCATAATTTATCACAATTTTCGTCGCGGATGTCTCAGCGAACTTGTTTAGATTTATGATGTTGAAGCACCGAGTCAAACGACAATATACCGCTGG